>NC_140168.1:118191562-118251996 GCF_963971535.1 Notolepis coatsorum
TTATATTCACATATGGCGACGGGAATGTCCCTTGAATCGGTGGATGAGGAGAACGTTAGAGGCGGGGCTGGTTTTGCAGTTTGCGCGGCCCCATCCTCCGTTCTCAGGTTTGGTGCCGACCCTATTGTCAGGGTCGGGCGCGGTGACAGCCCTGGCCGACGAGATTCGATCTCTGTTGGCGAAGCAGGCCGTCGTTGTGGTCCCGAGAGAGGACGCAATGTCAGGCGTCTACTCCCGTTATTTTCTGGTGCCCAAGAAAACTGGGGGGGTCAGACCTATACTGAATCTGTCCATGTTCAATCGGTTGATTGTAGTGAGACCATTCAGGATGTTGACCGTCCGACTCCTCCTGCTTGCTGTCAGGAGGGGGGACTGGTTCACCTCCATAGACCTGAAGGATGCGTATTTTCACATACCCATTTTCCCTCCTCACAGGAAGTTCCTACGGTTCCTGTTTCAGGGCGTAGCGTACGAGTACCACAGAATGCCGTTCGGTTATTCTCTGGCTCCCCGCACATTCACCAAGTGCGTGGCGGCTGCTCTGGGGCCTTTACGTCGTCGGGGGATACGAGTTTTGTTCTATCTCGACGACATTCTGCTCCTCAGCCGTTCAGAGGAGGTTGCCAGGTCTCATACTCGACTGGTGGTGGATTTCCTCACCAGCCTGGGTTTTGCTGTGAATTGGAAGAAGAGTACCCCTCTTCCCAGTCAACAGGTGGAGTACTTGGGCTTGACATTGAGGTCGAAGCCCATGCTTGCGACCCTCTCGGAGCAGCGTCGGGGGGATCTCCGTCACGCGCTCGGGGGTTTCCGTCTGGGAGGGACGGTTACGGCGCTGCAGGTGATGCGTCTGCTGGGCCTTATATCGGCGGCCCACACGGTGGTTCCTCTTGGCCTCCTCTTTATGAGGCGGATACAGAGGTGGTTTCTCTCTTTGAGAATAGATCCGGTGTGGGGCAAAGGGAGACGGTTGACGGTTCCTTTGTCGATATGGGGGTATCTCGCCCACTGGGGGAGGCTGGGTATCCTCTCCGCTGGGGTCCCCATGGGCAGCAGAGGCTCCCACGTCACGGTTTTCACCGACGCCTCTCTCACAGGTTGGGGAGGGGCGTTTCGGACCCACGCAGTGGGGGGCAGCTGGACGGGTCATGCCGACCCAGCTGTCCTGCATATCAATGTGTTGGAGTTGAAGGCGGTCCTCCTGGTCCTCAAACGGCTCGGCCACCTGGTGGTAGGCCAGCATGTTTTGATCAGGACGGACAATGTGACGGCGGCGGCGTATATCAACAGGCAGGGTGGGACTTGTTCCGCCCGCCTGCTCCGGGTGGCGCGCGAACTGTTGCTATGGGCATCCCGCAGGCTGCGCAGTCTGCGGGCGCTCCACGTTCCTGGTACGGAAAATGTGGCGGCGGATATAATGTCTCGGGGCGGTCCTCGTCACGACGAGTGGGAACTCCGCCCCGACATAGTCAGACAGATCTGGGATCGGTTCGGGGAGGCCTCGGTAGATCTGTTTGCGTGCCGACGTTCTCACAAGTGCCCCTTGTGGTTCTCGCTCAGTCGAGCGGATCATCCCCCCTTGGGGGTGGATGCCTTCTCGACCTTTCCGTGGCCGCCCGGTCTTCTGTACGCCTTCCCTCCTGTACAGCTGTTGAGTCAGCTGTTGGAGCGGATACGGAGGGAGCGCAGGACGGTGATCCTGGTCGCGCCGGACCGGGGCACGTCAGTGTGGTTCCCGGTCTTAATCCAGCTTCTGGTCGCTCCTCCTTGGGTCATTCCGTGGTCAGCGACGGCCCTCTCGCAGCACAACGGAGTGCTTGTCCAGCCTCCGGTGTTGGGTCAACGCCTGGTGGTGTGGCTGGTGGGAGGGTGAGTCTGGAGAGGATGGATCCCGCAGTGGTTGATACCATCCGGTGTGCGCATGCTCCCTCCACTGTCGCGGTTTACGCGGGCAGGTGGCGTGCGTTCCAAGAATGGTGTAAGGGGGGGGGCTGGGACCCAGTCTCCTGCCCCCTGGATGCTGTTCTGGGTTATCTCCAGTCTCTCCTTGATAGTCTGTCGGCTTCGACAGTGAGGGTATATGCAGCAGCTATATCCTCCTATCATGAGGGATTTGAGGGGGATGTCTTGTTCAGCCACCCTCTTGTGAAGCGTTTCCTGCTTGGCGCTCGACGCGTTAAGCCGGTGCAACGCTCCTTGGCTCCGACTTGGGATCTTCAATTGGTCCTCGGTCGGTTGTCCTTGGCCCCGTTTGAGCCGCTCGAGCAGGCGCCGTTGGGACGGCTGTCTTTCAAGACCGCGTTCCTACTGGCTGTCACTTCCGCTAAACGCGTGGGTGAGCTCTGTGCTCTCTCGGTACGTCCAGAGTGCCTGTCTTTTCGGACCGATTGCAGTGCCACTCTGCGACCTAATCCTGCTTTCGTGCCTAAGAATATCCGGAGTTCCTTCCGCTCCCGGGATATTGTGGTTCAGGCTTTTCGTCCTCCTCCTCACACTAGTGAGTTAGATGCGGGCCTTCACCTGTCATGTCCAGTCCGTGCTTTGGGGTTTTACCTCAGCCGTACTCAGGACTTCAGGGTTACCGACCAGCTTTTTGTCTGTTACGGTGGGGCTCGTGCTGGTAAGGCACTGTCGAAGCAGCGCCTGTCCCATTGGTTGTGCGAGGGTATTGCCCTCTGCTACACGTTGGCTGGGCAGGATCCCCCTGGGGGCGTCAGGGCGCACTCCACTCGTGGGGTGGCTGCCTCTGCCGCTCTCCTGGGTGGGGCCTCGGTGGAGGACATCTGTGCTGCAGCTTCATGGTCCTCACCGGGCCCCTTTGTAAGGTTTTACCTCATGGACATGACCGGGGGTTCTGTCTCCCAGGCGGTTCTGGGGTCTGTGGCCTTTCCTGCTTCCCGTCCTTTGGTCGGGTAGCGGGAGTGTATGGGTATGGGCCGCAGTGTGTTGAGTCACACGTGGTTCCGCCTGTACGGTGTGTTCAAGGGGTTCTGGCTCCCTCTTGTTCGCATTCAGGTGGAGTTGACTGCGCCCCCCCTTCGTTAGGAAGGATGGGGTGACAGGGCTCCCCGCACCCCTTGATGTGGGCTTACGGGTCCTCAGGGGGTACATCTGTCGGGTCTCGCACCCGCTCTTCCCCATTATCTCGTAAGGCTCAGAGCGGGAGCGATGCCATACGAAATATAACGATAGGTTATGTAGATAACCTAGTTATATTAGTATTGGCTGAGCTCCCGCTCTGCGCGCCCTGAGTTCCCTCTTGAGGGATCTTTTCCTGGGACGGGTTTTTGGCGAGGAAGGGTGTGTCATGACCAGAGTCATGATTATATGGGTGGTGCCACCATAAGGGGCGGGGCCCCATACAGGTGGGGTGCATGTGTTTTTGTTCGTGGGAGATACATTAGGTATCACAGGCGATATAGAGTATCTCGTAAGGCTCAGAGCGGGAGCTCAGCCAATACTAATATAACTAGGTTATCTACATAACCTATCGTTCTTTTGGTGGAGACGATGCTTTATGTATCCTTAAAAAGGTAGAATCTGCAATGGCGTCAGACGGCGCTTGGTACTGCACTTTCTTTACATCTTTTGTTTTGGTCTGATGTATGGGTTGGAGTTTGATTGATTGATTCAAAACTATATTAACAGATTGCAGAATGGGTACAATACAGTACGGCTCAATACAAACAACTGCTAAGAGGATGCAGACCAGAAAAAGACTTTCATCTTGTTTACATAAGGGTCCTCCATTTTCAATTCATCAAGACATTTAAGACATACAAGACATACAAATATACAGTACTGTGTAAGAAAAAGAGTTCATAAAAAAATATACATCCGAAGGTGAAGAAACTACATTGGAGGGGGTTGATTGAGTGGGGGGATTTTGACATTTACCGGGGCCAGTTTCTAATTGCAGCCACCCGTAGGTGCTCTTTGAGAGCGGTTTTGAAGGAGGGTAGGGATTCACATTCCTTTACGACTGTGGGTCGGGCGTTCCACATTATTGTGGCATAATTGCTAAACGTGTTTAGTCCCTTTGAGTGGGTATAGGGGGCGGGGTTGCTATTGCTGGGCCACACCTCAGGTTCTGCCAAGAGAGAGGTCTGAAGAAATTCACAATAAGTTACTAAACTCCAACCCACACGTTAGACTACAAAAAAAATATAAAAGCGGGGCTCTTTTACCTAGAGGTCGCTGTTTTACTCCATTATAGATTCTACCTTTGATAAAACATCGTCTCCACCAAAGAACACGGCCTAAGTTGTTAGGTTCTATGGGTTTTTTTTTGAACAAATGTTTTTTTATTTTTATTTATTTTTTGACATGACATACAAACCTTTACAGTAGAAATCCACTATAAAACACATACATGCTCTTACTTGTTCTTCCCCCCCCACCGGACCCCCCTTGAATACATCCATTATTACCAAGGATTAATAGTTCATATAATGTTTTATCCTCTCCACCACCCCTAACCAGATTTCTATGCTGGCTTCATTAATACCTAGAATTCGTGCGGTAGATATCTCCAGGTAAATCACATCAAGATAGGTAAGAATCCATACCCTCCGGCACATTTTATCAGGTTGAATCCAGCATGATGCTATTAGCTTTTTGGCAGCCGTAATACCGGACAAGATTAGCCTCTTTATGTGTACAGAGTGTGATAACTGAGAGACATCATTCAGCAACAATACAGAAGGCATTACAGGTATTGTCAAATACAAAAATCCTGATAATAGTGTGGTTATTTCTTCCCAAAATATCTTAACAGGCGGACATTCCCAATACATATGCATAAATGTACCATTATCACCGTTTGTACATAAGGAACATAGAGGGTCTTGTTTAAGCCCCATACGGTTCAATTGAATAGGAGTTAGGTAAATCCTATGAATAAAATTAAGATGAATCTGTTGATGATCCGGGTTATGTGACGATAGCCGAACGTTTGCCCAGACCTCAGCCCAATCAAAATCTACTTCCAGGTCTGGTATATCCATCCTCCAAACTGAGTCTAGGGGAAGGGCTTCATACGAAGATGTAAGTAAGTGACGGTAAAAGTCCGTGACAAATCCTCTCGATGTCTCCCTTTCATAAAAGAACTTGTGATATCTGTGGTACTCAAGTGGTGTCTTTAATGGGACTCCATGAGCCTTCAAGCATGCTAATAATTGTCTGTAGAAATAATATGTGGAACTGGTGAGGTTAAATTTGTTATATATATCTTGATAGCTACAAAAGCCCCGTTCGTTGAAGATATCTCCCAATGTATGTATGCCATTCTTTTCCCATTTGGGAAATCTGATTGTGATTGTTGTTGTGCAATAAGGAGTGTATTGTTATTAAATATGGGAGAGTGTTTATGCCATTTATGTTGGTTAGTAAATTTCACATCTTATCACATGTGTAATAAGAGGGCCAAATTTCAAGTTGCATTGCTTAATTGATAGGTTGGTGTATACTACATCCTGCAGTCTATGTGGTGCCACAATGTTTTCTTCTAATGTTCTCCAGGATACAGATGCTTGAGAATCAAACCAGGTGATCAGTGGTCTTAAAGAGTACGCTTTAAAATAGTGGTAGAAGTCTGGAAATGCTAAACCTCCGTCGGCTTTGTTTCTCTGTGCGGTGGATCTTTTAATTCGTGGAGGTTTGTTGTTCCAAATAAATTTATATGCGGCGGAGTGTAATTTTTTCCAGTAGCCAGCAGGGGGGGGGGGGGGTATAACGGTAGCATTGAGCTGAAGAAGTTGATTCTGGGTAAAACATCCATTTTAACTATTGATACTCGGGTCTGTACTGAGTTTTTATGTTTTGACCACCTGTCAAAGTCATTTGTGATCCTTTCTTGGATTCCTGTATAATTATACTTCACTGTTTGGCATATAGTGGGGAATATTTCAACTCCAAGACATCTAAAGTGTTCTACCATTTGTATATTTCCTGGAAGGATGGTAGCCTTCGCAGTGACATTCAGTGGAAGGAAGGCCGATTTTGGCCAGTTTATCCTAAATCCCGATAGATTGCCAAAATCGTCTATTAGCTTGAGAAGATGGGGCAGTGAGGTGGTAGGGTTTTGCATGAACAATATTACATCGTCCGCATATAAACTAAGATGATGCTGTGTGCCCCTAATTGAGATCGGCTCTATGGATTGGGATTGTCTTATATACTGTGCTAAAGGTTCTAAGGATAGAGCAAATAGTCCGGGACTAAGAGGACAACCCTGTCTAGACGAACGCAAAACAGTTAAGAGAGGGGAGGTGAATGTACCTGTTATAACCATGGCCGATGGCTCTGTGTATAGTACTTTTATCATATTAATGAATCCTACACCTAACCCCATCCTTCCGAGTACTGCCCATAAATAAGACCATTCCAACCTATCAAAGGCCTTCATCGCATCCAAGGATAATATAGCTGTAGGAGGCACGACAACCTTGCTGTTGTCTATCAGATGTAGTAATCGTCTAATATTATCCGTGATCAGGCGGCCTCTTATGAAGCCTGTCTGATCAGGATGAACTAGAGCTGTCATATGCTTTTGAAGTCTGATGGCTAGTACCTTAGCATACAGCTTAAGATCGGTTCCGAGGAGGCTTAAGGGTCTATAACTACCACATTCGGTGGGGTCTTTGTCTTTTTTAAGGAGGACAGATATGAGTGCCATATTGACGTCCCTGGGGAAGTTCCCCTCTTTGATTGAGTATAAAATCATATCCAGTAATAGGGGTCCAATTGCTTCCCAACATGAGAGGTAAAGTTCTGGTAGGATACCATCCCATCCGGGAGCCTTCCCACTTTGCAATTCCGATATAGCCTCTCTAAGTTCCTCTAGTGTGATAGGTGTATCTAACTGTTTAGCGTCTTCCTCTGAGAGTTTAGGTAGGTTAATTTGATCAAGAAATGTATCCATTTTATTATGATCGAAAACCACTTCTGATTTGTATAAGTTGGAATAAAACTTTTTGAAAGTCTCGTTGATTTTTTGGGGTCTGTAACAAGCCTTTGTTGGTCCTTAATAGTAGGGATATCAGCAAATTGTGTGTTGGATCTTATCTTCATAGCTAGTAGGTGACTTGGTTTAGAGCCATGAAAGTAATAATGTTGTCTTGTACTGCGTATTTGAAATTCAGATTGTTGTCTTAAAATGGAGTTAATCTCTTTTTTAACACATTAATTTGAGACTCCAATTGACCCGAGTAGTCGCGTTGTAAAGAAGAGAATAACGACGAGTAAAGCGTTTCCAGCTCTACCAGTTTGGACTGCCGTTTTTTACGGCGGTTGGAGGAAAAGACTGTAGTGTTGTCCTTGATAAAACTCTTTACCGAGATCCATAACATTCTGGGGTCCGATACCGAACCCACATTAGTCTCCAGGAATTCATCTAGTTTATCGTTGAGTTGTAGAATGTATTCAGTATTTTTCAGCAGTGTCGAGTTAAAGCGCCATCTTGGGGCTCGGGATGTCAGTCTCCCAAATGAGCCCTTCAGGAGTAAATAACTGTGATCTAATAATGTACTGGGTTCCAATTCCACGTCAAATCTATCAAATAGTCTAGGGGATGCAAAAACATAATCTATTCTGGAAAATGACTTGTGTCTTGCGGAGAAAAAGAGAGTACTACTCGGGTTGAGTAGTCGCCATAGATCATTTACTCCCATATTCTTGGCCCAATCCTTTAGTGTATTAGATGCCTGTTTCTGATCATTGGAAGTGGTGGGATTAGATTTATCAATCGAGGGATCCCATATGGCATTAAAATCCGCACCAATTATAAATGAATACTCAGGGATGTCCAACATTGCATTTTTGAGTGTTGCGTAGAAATTGGCGTCATAAAGATTAGGGGCATAAGCCGCTACCAGCACAATTTTCCTGTTACTGTATTCTATCTTAGCAATAGTTACTCGGCCGTCTGTATCAGACCATATGTCCAACAATTTAATATTCAATTTCCTTTTCACGACTATAGCTACCCCACAGGATCTAGTTCCAAAAGATGAGTAGCTAATATTATGATATATTTTGTCCGCCAGCTTTACATTTTCAGCTTCTAAAAGGTGCGTTTCGCTTAAAAGAGCCACATCAACCTGTTTGCTTTTCATCAATGTAAGCACGCTTTTGCGTTTATGTTGTTTGTTCAGTCCCCTAGTATTCCAAATCATTATATTCAGACTAGCCATAATCTAAACATGTTGCTGTATTCTTGTGTGCAAGTCGTCTGGAGAAGCGATTCACAATAGATATATATCCAATTATTTAGGTCCTGTTGAGAGCAGAGCTTGAGCATGATAACAAACATAAAAAACACCCATACATATATTCCCTTATCCCTCTGAAACCCCATAGGATTTCGACCCTCCCCCCCTTACACGACCAGTCTGCCCAGACCGAGCGATTCATCCTTAACTTTCCTATGTATGCCATAGGATCTAACATTCTAAATTCTACCATAAGTAGAATGTCAACTGTGGCTTGGCCACTCTCCCGTTAAATAAGGAAAAAATAAAAATTAAAATAAGCTTCAAATATCATACTATAATCACTTACATTTTATACGAACTTGTGTAAGTTAAAACAACCCAAGAATAATAGAGAGGTATTGAACTGAATAGAGAACCTAAAAAAAAAAGAGAACATTTACTTAGATCTTGAAAGAGCTTTGCTATGCTTAAACACCTAGAGTATAAAGTGGAGGTTCTATGTTGAACCTCTTGAATATTTTAACCTTATGTCATTTATTTGGTGGACTCAAATAAAGCATAAAAATTGTTTTTGTGGTGCCAGTCGACTGTGTGTAGTTGTGTACATAATGTACTGAGCCTTGTATGAAGCGTTTGTTAGCTTTAGTTGGTGTACTCTCTCTTGTCTGTGTGTAGCCTCGCGTGTGTGTGTGTTTTCACCTCGTCAATCTGCAGGGGTGTGGAGAGAGAGAAGGCAGCTCTGACGTAGGGGCAGGGTTCAGAGCTGTCGATCATGAACACACCTCCGGGAACTAGCAGCACCTAACACACACACACACACACACACACACACACACACACACACACACACACACACACACACACACACACACACACACACACACACACACACACACACACACACACACACACACACACACACACACACACACACACACACACACACACACACACACACACACACACACACACACACACACACACACACACACACACACACACACACACACACACACACACACACACACACACACACACACACACACACACACACACACACACACACACACACACACACACACACACACACACACACACACACACACACACACACACACACACACACACACACACACACACACACACACACACACACACACACACACACACACACACACACACACACACACACACACACACACACACACACACACACACACACACACACACACACACACACACACACACACACACACACACACACACACACACACACACACACACACACACACACACACACACACACACACACACACACACACACACACACACACACACACACACACACACACACACACACACACACACACACACACACACACACACACACACACACACACACACACACACACACACACACACACACACACACACACACACACACACACACACACACACACACACACACACACACACACACACACACACACACACACACACACACACACACACACACACACACACACACACACACACACACACACACACACACACACACACACACACACACACACACACACACACACACACACACACACACACACACACACACACACACACACACACACACACACACACACACACACACACACACACACACACACACACACACACACACACACACACACACACACACACACACACACACACACACACACACACACACACACACACACACACACACACACACACACACACACACACACACACACACACACACACACACACACACACACACACACACACACACACACACACACACACACACACACACACACACACACACACACACACACACACACACACACACACACACACACACACACACACACACACACACACACACACACACACACACACACACACACACACACACACACACACACACACACACACACACACACACACACACACACACACACACACACACACACACACACACAGAAAGAAAACGCACACACATACAGCACAAGAACACACACGATATTCAACTTCCCTCCCTGAATATAAATCCACACACACACACACACGCACACGCGCGCGCGCGGCTACCGACCAGGACGCCTGAATACTTTTACCAACGGATTTCCAGTTCCGCGGTCGCGTTCTGCGCTCTGATTGGCCACTGACGTTTCTGGTCGCGTCAATCGTGTGACGCTTTTTTCTTTCACCGGTTAAGCTTAGGCACTCTTTCGAAGTTGGTTAAGGTTAGAGTTTGTCTTAGAGCAGGGCGATAGAACACCAGCCCTGATTCCAAACTCTAACCTTAACCAACTTCGAAAGAGTCGCCTAAGCTTAACCAGTGATAAGCTAGGCATTAGGTAGTTTGCTGCTGTTCGAGGCGGAAATGGGCGCGTCATGCGATTGGGCGCACATGTCACATGACCAGAAATGTCACATGACCAGAAACGTCAGTGGCCAATCAGATCGCACCAGAAACGTCAGTGGCCAATCAGATCGCAGAACGCGAACGCGGAACTGGAAATTCGTTGGTAAAAGAATAGACGCGACCAGGACAGAGCTTTTCCTGCGTGAATCCAGTTCATATCTACAGTAAGACGCCATTAAATCCCTTTCCCGTCAGTAAACAAGTTGTGAAAACGTCAACAAGGCTTTCATTATCCACTGCTTATAAGCACTGTGATCGTCTGGGGTGGACGGAGAGAGGGGATTCTCTTGCCCAAAATCTAAAAGAAAATAGCCTGATTGTACTGTAGTCCTTTTCACATGAAATAGGGCCAATCAGCGGGATTTGTGTGCGTGAGTGTGTGTGCGTGAGTGTGTCTGTGTGTGTGTGTGTGTGTGTGTGGGAGGGGAAACGCCAGGCTTCTAACTCCATAAGCCTGTGTTGGTAATGGATGCCCTCCATATACTTGTCCCACAGGCTATTCAGGCGTGACGCTGACCGCGTCCTGGGAGCAAAACATCTGCCTAGTGTGACGTGCAGCAGCTAAAGAGAGAGAAGGAGAGAGAGTGCCGGTCCGGTCACCTGCCGGTCTGGTCACCTGCCGTCTGGCATAACGAGGTCACCTGCCGTCTGGCATAACGAGGGCTCCAGGTCAGAAAGGTGTACAGTATGTGGAAATTAGGGGCTATGTGAATTCTGTTCCGACTATTAAAACCGGTCTATCCGGTTATACAAATTGCACTTTGTTTGGTTAAACCTTAACCAAAACAAAATTGAGGAATTATCAGGAGACATTTAAATTGGAGCTCAATGAGATAATGGGGATATCCATTTCTTTTGGCTCTCTTGTAGAATTACCCAGAGCCTACTAAAAGCACAACGAGACACCCTCTGGCTCTAAATGTACTCGGGATACCGTACAGTGGTGGAAAGTAACTCAAGTGTTTTTACTCAAGTACTGTACTTAAAGGAACACGCCAACATTTTGGGAAATTAGCTTACCGTCTTCTCCAGAGAGAGAGAGACAAGAAGATAGATACCAGTTTCCTCTCAAACAGAACAACATAGTAGGGTACAATGTGAGGAACACAACGAAATTACTGCTGTGTGTGTGCGTGCGTGCGTGCGTGTGCATGTGTGTGTGTGTGTGTGTGTGTGTGTGTGTGTGTGTGTGTGTGTGTGTGTGTGTGTGTGTGATATTGACCTCCTTCTCCAGGGCTTTCTCCATGATGAGCTGCTGGGTGTCTGCGATGCCCTTCAGTTTGATCCACAGGAACATGCCTGCTGATGGAGCATGCCACTCAGCCACGTCTACACACACACACACACACACACACACACACACACACACACACACACACACACACACACACACACACACGTCACTGTGAACTCATACAGTACTGATTACACTGATTAGGTGCTTCTACCAAGGAATCGTGTGGGTGTAGTTGAGTCTACGTGGTTCTTGCTTCACATGAATCAAAATCTTAGTGCACCTTTAGATAGAAGTGTTGTTTATTATTAGTGAGTCCACAGACAGGTACAAACCTTTAAGCCATCTGTCTGCAGAGGAGATCATGGCGTCTTTCTGCGATCTGTAAAACTCTATCACTCTGCAACGGGCAAGTAAAAAAAAAAGCTTCACACACACTTCAAAAAGGGACGAGCTGTGTTCACTTAATTTGAATTGAATACACGTATTCCCTCTCTACTTCCCATTTCCCCGCGTGGAATGCACCTGATTGGATAATGACATGCTGGTGCTCTAGTGCGACATCTAGTGGCCAAATATTATAAATACCACCTTTAACAAAATGGCTTTGAATCTTGGCTATATTTTTTATTACTTACTAAAACGATGCCCTTTAAATTTTTTTTAATAAAAGCAATATCTGACATATCACTAATATTCTATATACCATCATATAAAAAAGAAGTTCACACACTTCAAGGGGACAGGCTGTGTTCACTTCATTTGAAAAATACATTCATTGATTAAATACTTATGCATATATTTCTGTACATATTTATAGATTTGTGCTATCATTTCTTTTGATCTCTTTATTTATTTATTTATTTATTTATTTATATATATTTATGTATTATTATTATTATTATTATTATTATTATTATTATTATTATTATTATTATTATTATTATTATTATTATTATTATTATTATTATTATTATTATTATTATTATTATTATTATTATTATTATTATCATTATCATTATTTAAAAAAAATCTGTATTTCTTGCCCAATTAATTGTCATGTGGTTGCCATCGACAATGACACAATTTCCCTTCTGGGACAATAAATGTTTGGGAGCCACATTATGTACAGGCTCATTCCATCTGATGCAGGCTGCATGGAAGATCATAGGGGTGAAAAGTCACTCATCCCTGCAGTCTATTTTTGAACAAGGCTACCTACTCTAAGGCAAGCCCATACAATTGTCTCGGACCGTCCCATGTTTTACAGTACATGAGTATGAGCTACTGCCCTCTGGGGGGAGGTTTAGAGTTCCACGCTCTAGACTAAACAGGTTTGAAAAATCCTTTATTCCGTTTTCAGTTAAACTTTTAAAATGGCGCCAGATAAATGGCTGGCAATTATCGAATAATCGATAATTTATTGTAATATTATTGATATTTGGTCGTAATATTCTCGATATTTGGCCATACTATATATATGTGGTGTTGCCAGACATCCTGCTGTGAAGGTACTTTTTTGTATCTTTTATATTGTTTATCTTCTTTGTTTGGAGTCAGTCGTGTCTGTCTGTATGTATGCGTTTGTGGCTGCAGTGGGGGTGTAAAGCCCAACAAGACAAACGTCTTTCTCAGGTCTGCATCCCCTTAACAATTGTATGTATTGAGCCGTACTGTATTGTACCCATTCTGCAATCTGTTAAATAAAGTTTTCATTCATTCATTCATTCAACACACATTTCCCAGCTGATGGGACAATAAAGTGACTCTTGACTTGACTAACGACTGTGTGCGTTGACAGGCCGATCTTTGGGTTAGAAGATGGTTTTGAAAAGGTCTGTTGTCGAGTGAAACGCTGCCACAGGAAGATCTCACCACCATCGTCACGGGAACCCCGTCTTCCTTTATTCCTTCCTCTTTCTCCTGTACATTTAGCAGTTTTAGCGACTTCTACGTTTTAACACTTTTTTTCTCTCAAGATGGCGACCGGCATGTGGAAATAATGAGGCGTAGCAACTGTCAAAACCTCCTGTAGCAACCGTCAAAACCTCCTGTAGCAACCGTCAAAACCTCCCGCCCACTTCCTGAAAGCTCCCACCCACTTCCTAAAAACTCCCGCCCACTTCCTGAAAGCTATACAGAGGAGATATGAAAAACACAGGAAGTGACCTACCCATCTATGTGCTTGAGGAAGCCATCCTGGCCCCAGGTATGCAGCAACTGGGAGACCATGAGCTGAGAGAGAGAAAGAGAGAGAGTACTGATATACTGTAATCACTACCAGAGATAAACACTGCTATGTTGTTCTATTCCCATGGTCACAACAGCAGCGAGTTACTCCCTTCCTTCTCTCACTTTTATGAAGATTCTTAAAATAACATACACTTGTTTGTTTACAGTCTGTGAGGGCACTGCCAAATGTGCTACAGTATTTGCAAATGTGTGTATGTGTGTGTGTGTGTGTGCGTGATGAGAGCATGAGAGGGGTCAGGGGAGCAAATGAGTGAACAACTGAATTTAAAGCTTCCTCTCACATTCCCACATAATGTTCTTGATTTGGTGAGAAAGCAGAAGCAAGGATCAGACATCTGAGTTCCGCTAATCCCAACGACAGAGGCCAGAGACACTGTATAGCGAGTGTGACCACGCACTCACACCAGAGTCAGCGAACAAGGACAAAGTTCAAGTCAAGAGAGGAGGTGATCGTGGGCTGGCATCACATTAACCTCAGTGTTGACTTGACTCTGCCTACAATAATGTCTTACTGGTGGCCTTCTGTGGAGTTTGGATAACCGATAATCTACTGCGACTCCATAGAGTCTCTCTCTCTCTGGAATAAAAGTATTGCTTTTCCCCTCAAAATATGATCATTTAGAAAAAATGTTGGTCCAAAATTAATGTTAATTAATGAATGAATTCCCCTCATGGAATGCACCTGATTGGATAAGATGTAATGATGGGCAACATCTAGTGGATGAATGTTATCAATAGCACCTTTAACAAATTGATTTGAATCTTGGCAATGTTTATTATTACTTACTAAAATGATGCCCTTTTCCAAAAATTGCAGCCAAGCTCCCCAGACACAGAACACGTTGGTACGTTTTATGTCCGATTATCACATTGTCCTCAAAACGATAGGGTTAAGGTAAAAAAATCGTTGAAATGCCCTTTTAAAAAAAGGAATGACCCACCTTGCTCTATGATTTAAATGAACGAGGTGGCTTTAAAAGGTGTGGTTAGACGCACCTGTGTGAAGGAGCTAGTGTGCATGGTAGAGGCTGGGATGTGTAGCGCCACTAAGGTGTGGTTAGACGCACCTGTGTGAAGGAGCTAGTGTGCATGGTAGAGGATGGGATGTGTAGCGCCACTAAGGTGTGGTTAGACGCACCTGTGTGAAGGAGCTAGTGTGCATGGTAGAGGATGGGATGTGTAGCGCCACTAAGGTGTGGTTAGACGCACCTGTGTGAAGGAGCTAGTGTGCATGGTAGAGGCTGGGATGTGTAGCGCCACTCTAAAAGGTGTGGTTAGACGCACCTGTGTGAAGGAGCTAGTGTGCATGGTAGAGGCTGGGATGTGTAGCGCCACTCTAAAAGGTGTGGTTAGACGCACCTGTGTGAAGGAGCTAGTGTGCATGGTAGAGGCTGGGATGTGTAGCGCCACTCTAAAAGGTGTGGTTAGACGCACCTGTGTGAAGGAGCTAGTGTGCATGGTAGAGGCTTGGATGTGTAACACCACTCTGTCAACCAACGGCTTGGGTCCCGTCACAAAGCCTATCCTCAGTCTGAAACCATGAAAAACACAAGTCATGCATCATTACAAACTAGGAATGTGAAAAATTCAGATATAAACAAATTGTACACAGATTTGCACATGTACACATACAGGGGAGGAGTACAAGGTGAAGGAAATATAGGTTTTTCAAGGTGTATATAGTGTTAAATAGTGGTGGATGACAGCATCTACTTATAGCCAGGTCAGAGAGGTAGATGTGGTGGAGGAGGCGGTCAGAGAGAGTCAGTGTGGTAGCAGCAAGCAGGGTGTGTGCATGCCGAGGTCGTTCAGCACATAACTGATAAGGACTGAGAGCAGGCAGAATGGTCAGAGAGAGTTTGACATCAATAGAACGGACGTTTAATGTGTGTTAAAGGTAAATAGCAGTTGCCATGACAGCGTGTCACATAGCGACGAGAAGAGGGGGCGGGCCTGTTGTTGCTATGGCGAGAATATAGACAAGTGAGTTTCTTCCGGGTGTAAGTGAGATTTAGCTACGACACACAGACGAGAAGAGCTTGATCAGAGACTTTGAAACGGCTCCCTCCTCCCCTCGCAAAAGGGGGGGGGGGGCAGCAATGGAGAAGATGACACATCATCACTAGCAGATACAGTGGAGGACTGAAGTGCCACGACAACAGGCTTTTGGGATAACAGCCAGGCCGCGATGACCACCGAGCGGGGTGAAAGGAGAGATCATTAGAATAATGAATTTAGTTTCTTCCCAAGACTTTTCAAGGACAATTACAGAATTGGTTTCCATCTGATTACAGAGGCTTTGTTTATGTATTATACAATGGCATGCAAATTTCTCGATTCTGATTGGCTGAAACAGTCAAATTACACGTGGGTATTTGTTATTACCCCCGCTCTTGGTCCCAGGACCCGCCCACAACCGAATTACTATCATTCCGCCGTTTGTGGTTTTAGAAGTGAAAGCAAGATGGCGGGCAATAAACGTTACGAATGTATATGTTGACAGCGTCATAACGACTAAATGAAAAACGATTCTGTCACAGCGAATGTGTTAGTTTCTTACACAATGTTGGATTATGTAATTAGTGGGTCATGAGTCATTGTGGAACAAAATAAAAATCGCGCAAATTGATTGATTGCAAATTTTATAATTTTTTTTCTTTTTTTTTACCTACTTTCTATAGAAGCAGCTGGGAGGTGCGCTGTTTTAAGTGAACGTGGGTTATTGAATTGATTGATTGATTGATTGATTGCAAATTTTATTACTGTCCGCCTTGTTTCCAACTGGTTAAGCTTGGCGACTCTTTCGAAGTTGGTTAAGGTTAGAGTTTGTCTTTAGAGCAGGGCGATAGACCACCAGCTCTGATTCCAAACTCTAAGCATAACCAACTTCGAAAGAGGGCGACTTTTTTTTTTGGGAACTACTTTTTCTACGGATGGTTGTCAATAAATCTTCAACTAATGTGTGTTTATTGTATAGCAATAAGGTTGGATGACATCGGTCATTGTATAAAAGCCATTACACCACGCGCAGTCGTGGGCTATGAGAATTAGACCATGCCTAGGGGGTCTAACAACCGTCTAACAATTTCTAGGGGGGGGCAAGGCCACTTGACCAGTGGAAAATCACAACAACACCAAAGTGCCCCTCCTCCTTCAGAGTTTAATCCCTGGACACACAGGCCGCATTCTGCACCATCCTGTATTGGGATTGGAGGGAATTACATAAACGAATTAAATTGTCCACTGAACTGGAAAAACAAAAGGGTTGGTTACACACGGGAAACACGGGAGAGACAAGCACCATGCTACTGGAGACAGACCAGCACCATGCTACTGGAGACAGACAGGAGAGACAGACCAGCACCATGCTACTGGAGACAGACCAGCACCATGCTACTGGAGACAGACCAGCACCATGCTACTGGAGACAGACCAGCACCATGTTACAGGAGACAGACAGGAGAGACAGACCAGCACCATGTTACAGGAGACAGACAGGAGAGACAGACCAGCACCATGTTACAGGAGACAGACCAGCACCATGTTACAGGAGACAGACAGGAGAGACAGACCAGCACCATGTTACTGGAGACAGACAGGAGAGACAGACCAGCACCATGTTACAGGAGACAGACAGGAGAGACAGACCAGCACCATGTTACTGGAGACAGACAGGAGAGACAGACCAGCACCATGTTACAGGAGACAGACAGACCAGCACCATGTTACAGGAGACAGACAGGAGAGACAGACCAGCACCATGTTACAGGAGACAGACAGGAGAGACAGACCAGCACCATGTTACTGGAGACAGACAGGAGAGACAGACCAGCACCATGTTACAGGAGACAGACAGGAGAGACAGACCAGCACCATGTTACTGGAGACAGACAGACCAGCACCATGTTACAGGAGACAGACAGGAGAGACAGACCAGCACCATGTTACTGGAGACAGACAGACCAGCACCATGTTACAGGAGACAGACAGGAGAGACAGACCAGCACCATGTTACTGGAGACAGACAGGAGAGACAGACCAGCACCATGTTACAGGAGACAGACAGGAGAGACAGACCAGCACCATGTTACAGGAGACAGACAGGAGAGACAGACCAGCACCATGTTACAGGAGACAGACAGGAGAGACAGACCAGCACCATGTTACAGGAGACAGACCAGCACCATGTTACTGGAGACAGACCAGCACCATGTTACAGGAGACAGACAGGAGAGACAGACCAGCACCATGTTACAGGAGACAGACCAGCACCATGTTACTGGAGACAGACCAGCACCATGTTACAGGAGACAGACAGGAGAGACAGACCAGCACCATGTTACTGGAGACAGACAGGAGAGACAGACCAGCACCATGTTACAGGAGACAGACAGGAGAGACAGACCAGCACCATGTTACTGGAGACAGACAGGAGAGACAGACCAGCACCATGTTACAGGAGACAGACAGGAGAGACAGACCAGCACCATGCTACAGGAGACAGACAGGAGAGACAGACCAGCACCATGTTACTGGAGACAGACAGGAGAGACAGACCAGCACCATGCTACTGGAGACAGACAGGAGAGACAGAAGCACCATGTTACTGGAGACCAGCACCATGTTACAGGAGACAGACAGGAGATACAGACCAGCACCATGTTACAGGAGACAGACAGGAGAGACAGACCAGCACCATGTTACAGGAGACAGACCAGCACCATGTTACTGGAGACAGACAGGAGAGACAGACCAGCACCATGCTACTGGAGACAGACCAGCACCATGTTACAGGAGACAGACCAGCACCATGCTACTGGAGACAGACAGGAGAGACAGACCAGCACCATGTTACAGGAGACAGACAGGAGAGACAGACCAGCACCATGTTACAGGAGACAGACCAGCACCATGTTACTGGAGACAGACAGGAGAGACAGACCAGCACCATGCTACTGGAGACAGACAGGAGAGACAGACCAGCACCATGTTACAGGAGACAGACAGGAGAGACAGACCAGCACCATGTTACAGGAGACAGACAGGAGAGACAGACCAGCACCATGTTACTGGAGACAGACAGGAGAGACAGACCAGCACCATGTTACAGGAGACAGACAGGAGAGACAGACCAGCACCATGTTACAGGAGACAGACAGGAGAGACAGACCAGCACCATGTTACAGGAGACAGACAGGAGAGACAGACCAGCACCATGTTACAGGAGACAGACAGGAGAGACAGACCAGCACCATGTTACAGGAGACAGACAGGAGAGACAGACCAGCACCATGTTACTGGAGACAGACAGGAGAGACAGACCAGCACCATGTTACTGGAGACAGACCAGCACCATGTTACAGGAGACAGACAGACCAGCACCATGTTACTGGAGAGACAGACCAGCACCATGTTACTGGAGACAGACCAGCACCATGTTACAGGAGACAGACAGACCAGCACCATGTTACTGGAGACAGACCAGCACCATGCTACTGGAGACAGACAGGAGAGACAGACCAGCACCATGTTACAGGAGACAGACAGGAGAGACAGACCAGCACCATGTTACAGGAGACAGACAGGAGAGACAGACCAGCACCATGTTACTGGAGACAGACAGGAGAGACAGACCAGCACCATGTTACAGGAGACAGACAGGAGAGACAGACCAGCACCATGTTACTGGAGACAGACAGGAGAGACAGACCAGCACCATGTTACAGGAGACAGACAGGAGAGACAGACCAGCACCATGCTACTGGAGACAGACAGGAGAGACAGACCAGCACCATGTTACAGGAGACAGACAGGAGAGACAGACCAGCACCATGTTACTGGAGACAGACAGGAGAGACAGACCAGCACCATGTTACAGGAGACAGACAGGAGAGACAGACCAGCACCATGTTACAGGAGACAGACCAGCACCATGTTACTGGAGACAGACAGGAGAGACAGACCAGCACCATGTTACAGGAGACAGACAGGAGAGACAGACCAGCACCATGTTACAGGAGACAGACAGGAGAGACAGACCAGCACCATGCTACAGGAGACAGACCAGCACCATGTTACTGGAGACAGACCAGCACCATGTTACAGGAGACAGACAGGAGAGACAGACCAGCACCATGTTACAGGAGACAGACAGGAGAGACAGACCAGCACCATGTTACAGGAGACAGACAGGAGAGACAGACCAGCACCATGTTACAGGAGACAGACAGGAGAGACAGACCAGCACCATGTTACTGGAGACAGACAGGAGAGACAGACCAGCACCATGTTACAGGAGACAGACAGGAGAGACAGACCAGCACCATGCTACTGGAGACAGACAGGAGAGACAGACCAGCACCATGTTACAGGAGACAGACAGGAGAGACAGACCAGCACCATGTTACTGGAGACAGACAGGAGAGACAGACCAGCACCATGTTACAGGAGACAGACAGGAGAGACAGACCAGCACCATGTTACAGGAGACAGACCAGCACCATGTTACTGGAGACAGACAGGAGAGACAGACCAGCACCATGTTACAGGAGACAGACAGGAGAGACAGACCAGCACCATGTTACAGGAGACAGACAGGAGAGACAGACCAGCACCATGCTACAGGAGACAGACCAGCACCATGTTACTGGAGACAGACCAGCACCATGTTACAGGAGACAGACAGGAGAGACAGACTAGCAGCATGTTACAGGAGACAGACAGGAGAGACAGACCAGGACCATGTTACAGGAGACAGACAGGAGAGACAGACCAGCACCATGCTACAGGAGACAGACCAGCACCATGTTACTGGAGACAGACCAGCACCATGTTACAGGAGACAGACAGGAGAGACAGACCAGCACCATGTTACAGGAGACAGACAGGAGAGACAGACCAGCACCATGTTACAGGAGACAGACAGGAGAGACAGACCAGCACCATGCTACAGGATACAGACCAGCACCATGTTACTGGAGACAGACCAGCACCATGTTACAGGAGACAGACAGGAGAGACAGACCAGCACCATGTTACAGGAGACAGACCAGCACCATGTTACTGGAGACAGACAGGAGAGACAGACCAGCACCATGTTACAGGAGACAGACAGGAGAGACAGACCAGCACCATGTTACAGGAGACAGACAGGAGAGACAGACCAGCACCATGTTACAGGAGACAGACAGGAGAGACAGACCAGCACCATGTTACAGGAGACAGACAGGAGAGACAGACCAGCACCATGTTACAGGAGACAGACAGGAGAGACAGACCAGCACCATGTTACTGGAGACAGACAGGAGAGACAGACCAGCACCATGTTACTGGAGACAGACCAGCACCATGCTACTGGAGAGACAGACCAGCACCATGTTACTGGAGACAGACCAGCACCATGTTACAGGAGACAGACAGACCAGCACCATGTTACTGGAGACAGACCAGCACCATGCTACTGGAGACAGACAGGAGAGACAGACCAGCACCATGTTACAGGAGACAGACAGGAGAGACAGACCAGCACCATGTTACAGGAGACAGACAGGAGAGACAGACCAGCACCATGTTACTGGAGACAGACAGGAGAGACAGACCAGCACCATGTTACAGGAGACAGACAGGAGAGACAGACCAGCACCATGTTACTGGAGACAGACAGGAGAGACAGACCAGCACCATGTTACAGGAGACAGACAGGAGAGACAGACCAGCACCATGCTACTGGAGACAGACAGGAGAGACAGACCAGCACCATGTTACAGGAGACAGACAGGAGAGACAGACCAGCACCATGTTACTGGAGACAGACAGGAGAGACAGACCAGCACCATGTTACAGGAGACAGACAGGAGAGACAGACCAGCACCATGTTACAGGAGACAGACCAGCACCATGTTACTGGAGACAGACAGGAGAGACAGACCAGCACCATGTTACAGGAGACAGACAGGAGAGACAGACCAGCACCATGTTACAGGAGACAGACAGGAGAGACAGACCAGCACCATGCTACAGGAGACAGACCAGCACCATGTTACTGGAGACAGACCAGCACCATGTTACAGGAGACAGACAGGAGAGACAGACCAGCACCATGTTACAGGAGACAGACAGGAGAGACAGACCAGCACCATGTTACAGGAGACAGACAGGAGAGACAGACCAGCACCATGCTACAGGAGACAGACCAGCACCATGTTACTGGAGACAGACCAGCACCATGTTACAGGAGACAGACAGGAGAGACAGACCAGCACCATGTTACAGGAGACAGACAGGAGAGACAGACCAGCACCATGTTACAGGAGACAGACAGGAGAGACAGACCAGCACCATGCTACAGGAGACAGACCAGCACCATGTTACTGGAGACAGACCAGCACCATGTTACAGGAGACAGACAGGAGATACAGACCAGCACCATGTTACAGGAGACAGACCAGCACCATGTTACAGGAGACAGACAGGAGAGACAGACCAGCACCATGTTACAGGAGACAGACAGGAGAGACAGACCAGCACCATGCTACTGGAGACAGACAGGAGAGACAGACCAGCACCATGTTACTGGAGACAGACAGGAGAGACAGACCAGCACCATGTTACAGGAGACAGACAGGAGAGACAGACCAGCACCAGGTTACTGGAGACAGACAGACCAGCACCATGTTACAGGAGACAGACAGGAGAGACAGACCAGCACCATGTTACTGGAGACAGACAGGAGAGACAGACCAGCACCATGTTACTGGAGACAGACAGGAGAGACAGACCAGCACCATGTTACAGGAGACAGACAGGAGAGACAGACCAGTACCATGTTACAGGAGACAGACAGGAGAGACAGACCAGCACCATGTTACAGGAGACAGACAGGAGAGACAGACCAGCACCATGCTACTGGAGACAGACAGGAGAGACAGACCAGCACCATGTTACTGGAGACAGACAGGAGAGACAGACCAGCACCATGCTACTGGAGACAGACCAGCACCATGTTACAGGAGACAGACAGGAGAGACAGACCAGCACCATGCTACTGGAGACAGACAGGAGAGACAGACCAGCACCATGTTACAGGAGACAGACAGGAGAGACAGACCAGCACCATGTTACTGGAGACAGACAGGAGAGACAGACCAGCACCATGTTACAGGAGACAGACAGGAGAGACAGACCAGCACCATGTTACAGGAGACAGACAGGAGAGACAGACCAGCACCATGTTACTGGAGACAGACAGGAGAGACAGACCAGCACCATGCTACTGGAGACAGACAGGAGAGACAGACCAGCACCATGTTACAGGAGACAGACCAGCACCATGTTACAGGAGACAGACAGGAGAGACAGACCAGCACCATGTTACAGGAGACAGACAGGAGAGACAGACCAGCACCATGTTACAGGAGACAGACAGGAGAGACAGACCAGCACCATGTTACAGGAGACAGACAGGAGAGACAGACCAGCACCATGTTACAGGAGACAGACAGGAGAGACAGACCAGCACCATGCTACAGGAGACAGACCAGCACCATGTTACTGGAGACAGACCAGCACCATGTTACAGGAGACAGACAGGAGAGACAGACCAGCACCATGTTACAGGAGACAGACAGGAGAGACAGACCAGCACCATGCTACAGGAGACAGACCAGCACCATGTTACTGGAGACAGACCAGCACCATGTTACAGGAGACAGACAGGAGAGACAGACCAGCACCATGTTACAGGAGATAGACCAGCACCATGTTACTGGAGACAGACCAGCACCATGTTACAGGAGACAGACAGGAGAGACAGACCAGCACCATGTTACAGGAGACAGACAGGAGAGACAGACCAGCACCATGTTACAGGAGACAGACAGGAGAGACAGACCAGCACCATGTTACTGGAGACAGACAGGAGAGACAGACCAGCACCATGTTACTGGAGACAGACAGGAGAGACAGACCAGCACCATGTTACTGGAGACAGACAGGAGAGACAGACCAGCACCATGTTACTGGAGACAGACAGGAGAGACAGACCAGCACCATGTTACAGGAGACAGACAGGAGAGACAGACCAGCACCATGTTACTGGAGACAGACCAGCACCATGTTACAGGAGACAGACAGGAGAGACAGACCAGCACCATGTTACTGGAGACAGACAGGAGAGACAGACCAGCACCATGTTACAGGAGACAGACAGACTGTCCCCATGCTACTGGAGAGACAGACTGTCCCCATGCTACTGGAGAGACAGACTGTCCCCATGCTACTGGAGAGACTGTCCCCATGCTACTGGAGAGACTGACTGTCCCCATGCTACTGGAGAGACAGACTGTCCCCATGCTACTGGAGAGACAGACTGTCCCCATGCTACTGGAGAGACAGACTGTCCCCATGCTACTGGAGAGACAGACTGTCCCCATGCTACTGGAGAGACAGACTGTCTCCATGCTACTGGAGAGACAGACTGTCCCCATGCTACTGGAGAGACAGACTGTCTCCATGCTACTGGAGAGACAGACTGTCCCCATGCTACTGGAGAGACTGTCCCCATGTTACTGGAGAGACAGACTGTCCCCATGCTACTGGAGAGACAGACTGTCTCCATGCTACTGGAGAGACAGACTGTCCCCATGCTACTGGAGAGACAGACTGTCCCCATGCTACTGGAGAGACAGACTGTCCCCATGCTACTGGAGAGACTGACTGTCCCCATGCTACTGGAGAGACAGACTGTCCCCATGCTACTGGAGAGACAGACTGTCCCCATGCTACTGGAGAGACAGACTGTCTCCATGCTACTGGAGAGACAGACTGTCCCCATGCTACTGGAGAGACAGACTGTCCCCATGCTACTGGAGAGACAGACTGTCCCCATGCTACTGGAGAGACAGACTGTCCCCATGCTACTGGAGAGACTGTCCCCATGCTACTGGAGAGACAGACTGTCCCCATGCTACTGGAGAGACAGACTGTCCCCATGCTACTGGAGAGACTGTCCCCATGCTACTGGAGAGACTGTCTGTCCCCATGCTACTGGAGAGACAGACTGTCCCCATGCTACTGGAGAGACTGTCCCCATGCTACTGGAGAGACTGACTGTCCCCATGCTACTGGAGAGACAGACTGTCCCCATGCTACTGGAGAGACAGACTGTCCCCATGCTACTGGAGAGACAGACTGTCCCCATGCTACTGGAGAGACAGACTGTCCCCATGCTACTGGAGAGACAGACTGTCCCCATGCTACTGGAGAGACAGACTGTCCCCATGCTACTGGAGAGACTGACTGTCCCCATGCTACTGGAGAGACTGTCCCCATGCTACTGGAGAGACTGACTGTCCCCATGCTACTGGAGAGACTGTCCCCATGCTACTGGAGAGACAGACTGTCCCCATGCTACTGGAGAGACAGACTGTCCCCATGCTACTGGAGAGACTGTCCCCATGCTACTGGAGAGACAGACTGTCCCCATGCTACTGGAGAGACTGTCCCCATGCTACTGGAGAGACTGTCCCCATGCTACTGGAGAGACAGACTGTCCCCATGCTACTGGAGAGACAGACTGTCCCCATGCTACTGGAGAGACAGACTGTCCCCATGCTACTGGAGAGACTGTCCCCATGCTACTGGAGAGACTGACTGTCCCCATGCTACTGGAGAGACTGACTGTCCCCATGCTACTGGAGAGACAGACTGTCCCCATGCTACTGGAGAGACTGTCCCCATGCTACTGGAGAGACTGTCCCCATGCTACTGGAGAGACAGACTGTCCCCATGCTACTGGAGAGACAGACTGTCCCCATGCTACTGGAGAGACAGACTGTCCCCATGCTACTGGAGAGACAGACTGTCCCCATGCTACTGGAGAGACAGACTGTCCCCATGCTACTGGAGAGACAGACTGTCTCCATGCTACTGGAGAGACAGACTGTCCCCATGCTACTGGAGAGACAGACTGTCCCCATGCTACTGGAGAGACAGACTGTCCCCATGCTACTGGAGAGACAGACTGTCCCCATGCTACTGGAGAGACTGTCCCCATGCTACTGGAGAGACAGACTGTCCCCATGCTACTGGAGAGACAGACTGTCCCCATGCTACTGGAGAGACTGACTGTCCCCATGCTACTGGAGAGACAGACTGTCCCCATGCTACTGGAGAGACTGTCCCCATGCTACTGGAGAGACAGACTGTCCCCATGCTACTGGAGAGACAGACTGTCCCCATGCTACTGGAGAGACAGACTGTCCCCATGTTACTGGAGAGACAGACTGTCCCCATGCTACTGGAGAGACAGACTGTCCCCATGCTACTGGAGAGACAGACTGTCCCCATGCTACTGGAGAGACTGTCCCCATGCTACTGGAGAGACAGACTGTCCCCATGCTACTGGAGAGACTGTCCCCATGCTACTGGAGAGACAGACTGTCCCCATGCTACTGGAGAGACAGACTGTCCCCATGCTACTGGAGAGACAGACTGTCTCCATGCTACTGGAGAGACAGACTGTCCCCATGCTACTGGAGAGACAGACTGTCCCCATGCTACTGGAGAGACAGACTGTCCCCATGCTACTGGAGAGACAGACTGTCCCCATGCTACTGGAGAGACTGTCCCCATGCTACTGGAGAGACAGACTGTCCCCATGCTACTGGAGAGACAGACTGTCCCCATGCTACTGGAGAGACTGTCCCCATGCTACTGGAGAGACTGACTGTCCCCATGCTACTGGAGAGACAGACTGTCCCCATGCTACTGGAGAGACAGACTGTCCCCATGCTACTGGAGAGACTGTCCCCATGCTACTGGAGAGACAGACTGTCCCCATGCTACTGGAGAGACTGTCCCCATGCTACTGGAGAGACTGACTGTCCCCATGCTACTGGAGAGACAGACTGTCCCCATGCTACTGGAGAGACAGACTGTCCCCATGCTACTGGAGAGACTGTCCCCATGCTACTGGAGAGACAGACTGTCCCCATGCTACTGGAGAGACTGTCCCCATGCTACTGGAGAGACTGTCCCCATGCTACTGGAGAGACAGACTGTCCCCATGCTACTGGAGAGACTGTCCCCATGCTACTGGAGAGACAGACTGTCCCCATGCTACTGGAGAGACTGTCCCCATGCTACTGGAGAGACAGACTGTCCCCATGCTACTGGAGAGACTGACTGTCCCCATGCTACTGGAGAGACAGACTGTCCCCATGCTACTGGAGAGACTGACTGTCCCCATGCTACTGGAGAGACAGACTGTCCCCATGCTACTGGAGAGACAGACTGTCCCCATGCTACTGGAGAGACAGACTGTCCCCATGCTACTGGAGAGACAGACTGTCCCCATGCTACTGGAGAGACAGACTGTCCCCATGCTACTGGAGAGACAGACTGTCCCCATGCTACTGGAGAGACTGTCCCCATGCTACTGGAGAGACAGACTGTCCCCATGCTACTGGAGAGACTGTCCCCATGCTACTGGAGAGACAGACTGTCCCCATGCTACTGGAGAGACTGACTGTCCCCATGCTACTGGAGAGACTGACTGTCCCCATGCTACTGGAGAGACAGACTGTCCCCATGCTACTGGAGAGACAGACTGTCCCCATGCTACTGGAGAGACAGACTGTCCCCATGCTACTGGAGAGACAGACTGTCCCCATGCTACTGGAGAGACAGACTGTCCCCATGCTACTGGAGAGACAGACTGTCCCCATGCTACTGGAGAGACAGACTGTCTCCATGCTACTGGAGAGACAGACTGTCCCCATGCTACTGGAGAGACAGACTGTCTCCATGCTACTGGAGAGACAGACTGTCCCCATGCTACTGGAGAGACAGACTGTCCCCATGCTACTGGAGAGACAGACTGTCCCCATGCTACTGGAGAGACAGACTGTCCCCATGCTACTGGAGAGACTGACTGTCCCCATGCTACTGGAGAGACTGTCCCCATGCTACTGGAGAGACTGACTGTCCCCATGCTACTGGAGAGACTGACTGTCCCCATGCTACTGGAGAGACTGACTGTCCCCATGCTACTGGAGAGACTGTCCCCATGCTACTGGAGAGACAGACTGTCCCCATGCTACTGGAGAGACTGACTGTCCCCATGCTACTGGAGAGACTGTCCCCATGCTACTGGAGAAACTGTCCCCATGCTACTGGAGAAAGACTGACTATCACAGTGTTACACACATGCACACAGACATACAGCACACACACCACCATTACCCAGAGGAGAGGATCTTGGAGAAGGAGTCTGTTCTTATGATGCGTCCATCAACGTCCATAGAGAGGAAGGTGGGGGCCCATGGCTGAGGAAACTCACAGAGTAATATAAATTAAGCTTCACGTGAAAGCAGATGAAAGGGTAGTACTGCCCGTTAATAGTAGTAATCAGTTAAGTTAAGTCAGTGCTTCTCAAACTTTTTCTGTCAGGCCCCCCTTTGGCGGACCAAAATATGTTGGGCCCCCCCCCCCCCCTCGCCCCAACAAAAGTCATGAAATGTGCCATGTTTAAATTGATTGAAATAACACCAATATCGTGACCTTTCAACTTGGCCCTATATTTTGTTTTCAGAGCTGTCATGGATGAAAAGCCAGCTTCACACAGATACTGTATGTGGTGCTGAATGGTATCAACACCTTAACTGCTGCATCATGAGATACTTGGTGCTCAGCACCACACTCTGAAACTAGCTCTCCAGGTGGTATCAGATGAGATTTCAAAGAGTTCTTCCAAGAGTTTGGATGGAGATGTGTCAGGAAGCTTTGTCTCAATGTTGTCTGTAAAGGTTTTTTTATCCAGAGTAACTTGGTGATCCTTTTCTGTGTTTTATTAAATAATGATTTTCAGATTTTGAGAAATGGTATTTTCATGGAGAACAGTGCAGCTGCAACAGATAGCACTTTAGTGATAATTTTCTGTAATCCATTTTTTTTTTTTTTTATCAATCTCAAGGCCCCCCCTGTCATGCCTCTGCGCCCCCCACTTTGAGAAACACTGAGTTAAGTTAACCTTTATTAATCCCCCCCTGGGGGGCGCGCCCCCCACTTTGAGAAACACTGAGTTAAGTTAACCTTTATTAATCCCCCCCTGGGGAAATTCGTTCTTTGCAGTTGACACATCCCAACTATTTAGGAAACAGAGTGCAGCCACACATCCAGTGCAATAACTGAATCATAAAATATCTGATCAACTGAACCAATTTACCTTCTCAAACTGCAGGAAATAGTAGGGATCGTCCTCGATGATGAGCATGTCGTACTGTCTGGCCAGCTGTGTAATCAGCACAGGGAGAGGTTAATACGAGTCTGGATGATGAGCATGTCGTACAGTCTGGCCAGCTGTGTAATCAGCACAGGGAGAGGTTAATACGAGTCTGGATGATGAGCATGTCGTACAGTCTGGCCAGCTGTGTAATCAGCACAGGGAGAGGTTAATACGAGTCTGGATGATGAGCATGTCGTACTGTCTGGCCAGCTGTGTAATCAGCACAGGGAGAGGTTAATACGAGTCTGGATGATGAGCATGTCGTACAGTCTGGCCAGCTGTGTAATCAGCACAGGGAGAGGTTAATACGAGTCTGGATGATGAGCATGTCGTACTGTCTGGCCAGCTGTGTAATCAGCACAGGGAGAGGTTAATACGAGTCTGGATGATGAGCATGTCGTACTGTCTGGCCAGCTGTGTAATCAGCACAGGGAGAGGTTAATATGAGTCTGGATGATGAGCATGTCGTACTGTCTGGCCAGCTGTGTAATCAGCACAGGGAGAGGTTAATACGAGTCTGGATGATGAGCATGTCGTACTGTCTGGCCAGCTGTGTAATCAGCACAGGGAGAGGTTAATACGAGTCTGGATGATGAGCATGTCGTACTGTCTGGCCAGCTGTGTAATCAGCACAGGGAGAGGTTAATACGAGTCTGGATGATGAGCATGTCGTACAGTCTGGCCAGCTGTGTAATCAGCACAGGGAGAGGTTAATACGAGTCTGGATGATGAGCATGTCGTACTGTCTGGCCAGCTGTGTAATCAGCACAGGGAGAGGTTAATACGAGTCTGGATGATGAGCATGTCGTACTGTCTGGCCAGCTGTGTAATCAGCACAGGGAGAGGTTAATACGAGTCTGGATGATGAGCATGTCGTACAGTCTGGCCAGCTGTGTAATCAGCACAGGGAGATGTTAATACGAGTCTGGATGATGAGCATGTCGTACAGTCTGGCCAGCTGTGTAATCAGCACAGGATGGGTTAATACGAGTCTGGATGATGAGCATGTCGTACAGTCTGGCCAGCTGTGTAATCAGCACAGGGAGAGGTTAATACGAGTCTGGATGATGAGCATGTCGTACTGTCTGGCCAGCTGTGTAATCAGCACAGGGAGAGGTTAATACAAGTCTGGATGATGAGCATGTCGTACTGTCTGGCCAGCTGTGTAATCAGCACAGGGAGAGGTTAATACGAGTCTGGATGATGAGCACGTCGTACAGTCTGGCCAGCTGTGTAATCAGCACAGGGAGAGGTTAATACGAGTCTGGATGATGAGCATGTCGTACTGTCTGGCCAGCTGTGTAATCAGCACAGGGAGAGGTTAATACGAGTCTGGATGATGAGCATGTCGTACTGTCTGGCCAGCTGTGTAATCAGCACAGGGAGAGGTTAATACGAGTCTGGATGATGAGCATGTCGTACAGTCTGGCCAGCTGTGTAATCAGCACAGGGAGAGGTTAATACGAGTCTGGATGATGAGCATGTCGTACTGTCTGGCCAGCTGTGTAATCAGCACAGGGAGAGGTTAATACGAGTCTGGATGATGAGCATGTCGTACTGTCTGGCCAGCTGTGTAATCAGCACAGGGAGAGGTTAATACGAGTCTGGATGATGAGCATGTCGTACTGTCTGGCCAGCTGTGTAATCAGCACAGGATGGGTTAATACGAGTCTGGATGATGAGCATGTCGTACAGTCTGGCCAGCTGTGTAATCAGCACAGGGAGAGGTTAATACGAGTCTGGATGATGAGCATGTCGTACAATCTGGCCAGCTGTGTAATCAGCACAGGGAGAGGTTAATACGAGTCTGGATGATGTGATGTCGTACTGTCTGGCCAGCTGTGTAATCAGCACAGGGAGAGGTTAATACGAGTCTGGATGATGAGCATGTCGTACAGTCTGGCCAGCTGTGTAATCAGCACAGGGAGAGGTTAATACGAGTCTGGATGATGAGCATGTCGTACAGTCTGGCCAGCTGTGTAATCAGCACAGGGAGAGGTTAATACGAGTCTGGATGATGTGATGTCGTACTGTCTGGCCAGCTGTGTAATCAGCACAGGGAGAGGTTAATACGAGTCTGGATGATGAGCATGTCGTACAGTCTGGCCAGCTGTGTAATCAGCACAGGGAGAGGTTAATACGAGTCTGGATGATGAGCATGTCGTACTGTCTGGCCAGCTGTGTAATCAGCACAGGGAGAGGTTAATACGAGTCTGGATGATGAGCATGTCGTACTGTCTGGCCAGCTGTGTAATCAGCACAGGAGAGGTTAATACGAGTCTGGATGATGAGCACGTCGTACTGTCTGGCCAGCTGTGTAATCAGCACAGGATGGGTTAATACGAGTCTGGATGATGAGCATGTCGTACTGTCTGGCCAGCTGTGTAATCAGCACAGGGAGAGGTTAATACGAGTCTGGATGATGAGCATGTCGTACAGTCTGGCCAGCTGTGTAATCAGCACAGGATGGGTTAATACGAGTCTGGATGATGAGCATGTCGTACAGTCTGGCCAGCTGTGTAATCAGCACAGGGAGAGGTTAATACGAGTCTGGATGATGAGCATGTCGTACTGTCTGGCCAGCTGTGTAATCAGCACAGGGAGAGGTTAATACGAGTCTGGATGATGAGCATGTCGTACTGTCTGGCCAGCTGTGTAATCAGCACAGGGAGAGGTTAATACGAGTCTGGATGATGAGCATGTCGTACTGTCTGGCCAGCTGTGTAATCAGCACAGGGAGAGGTTAATACGAGTCTGGATGATGAGCATGTCGTACTGTCTGGCCAGCTGTGTAATCAGCACAGGGAGAGGTTAATACGAGTCTGGATGATGAGCATGTCGTACAGTCTGGCCAGCTGTGTAATCAGCACAGGATGGGTTAATACGAGTCTGGATGATGAGCATGTCGTACAGTCTGGCCAGCTGTGTAATCAGCACAGGGAGAGGTTAATACGAGTCTGGATGATGAGCATGTCGTACTGTCTGGCCAGCTGTGTAATCAGCACAGGGAGAGGTTAATACGAGTCTGGATGATGAGCATGTCGTACTGTCTGGCCAGCTGTGTAATCAGCACAGGGAGAGGTTAATACGAGTCTGGATGATGAGCATGTCGTACTGTCTGGCCAGCTGTGTAATCAGCACAGGGAGAGGTTAATACGAGTCTGGATGATGAGCATGTCGTACTGTCTGGCCAGCTGTGTAATCAGCACAGGGAGAGGTTAATACGAGTCTGGATGATGAGCATGTCGTACTGTCTGGCCAGCTGTGTAATCAGCACAAGGAGAGGTTAATACGAGTCTGGATGATGAGCATGTCGTACTGTCTGGCCAGCTGTGTAATCAGCACAGGGAGAGGTTAATACGAGTCTGGATGATGAGCACGTCGTACTGTCTGGCCAGCTGTGTAATCAGCACAGGAGAGGTTAATACGAGTCTGGATGATGAGCACGTCGTACTGTCTGGCCAGCTGTGTAATCAGCACAGGGAGAGGTTAATACGAGTCTGGATGATGAGCATGTCGTACTGTCTGGCCAGCTGTGTAATCAGCACAGGGAGAGGTTAATACGAGTCTGGATGATGTGATGTCGTACTGTCTGGCCAGCTGTGTAATCAGCACAGGGAGAGGTTAATACGAGTCTGGATGATGAGCATGTCGTACAGTCTGGCCAGCTGTGTAATCAGCACAGGGAGAGGTTAATACGAGTCTGGATGATGAGCATGTCGTACTGTCTGGCCAGCTGTGTAATCAGCACAGGGAGAGGTTAATACGAGTCTGGATGATGAGCATGTCGTACATTCTGGCCAGCTGTGTAATCAGCACAGGGAGAGGTTAATACGAGTCTGGATGATGAGCATGTCGTACTGTCTGGCCAGCTGTGTAATCAGCACAGGATGGGTTAATACGAGTCTGGATGATGAGCATGTCGTACTGTCTGGCCAGCTGTGTAATCAGCACAGGGAGAGGTTAATACGAGTCTGGATGATGAGCATGTCGTACAGTCTGGCCAGCTGTGTAATCAGCACAGGGAGAGGTTAATACGAGTCTGGATGATGAGCATGTCGTACTGTCTGGCCAGCTGTGTAATCAGCACAGGGAGAGGTTAATACGAGTCTGGATGATGAGCATGTCGTACTGTCTGGCCAGCTGTGTAATCAGCACAGGGAGAGGTTAATACGAGTCTGGATGATGTGATGTCGTACTGTCTGGCCAGCTGTGTAATCAGCACAGGGAGAGGTTAATACGAGTCTGGATGATGAGCATGTCGTACAGTCTGGCCAGCTGTGTAATCAGCACAGGGAGAGGTTAATACGAGTCTGGATGATGAGCATGTCGTACTGGCTGGCCAGCTGTGTAATCAGCACAGGGAGAGGTTAATACGAGTCTGGATGATGAGCATGTCGTACAGTCTGGCCAGCTGTGTAATCAGCACAGGGAGAGGTTAATACGAGTCTGGATGATGAGCATGTCGTACTGTCTGGCCAGCTGTGTAATCAGCACAGGATGGGTTAATACGAGTCTGGATGATGAGCATGTCGTACTGTCTGGCCAGCTGTGTAATCAGCACAGGGAGAGGTTAATACGAATCTGGATGATGAGCATGTCGTACAGTCTGGCCAGCTGTGTAATCAGCACAGGGAGAGGTTAATACAAGTCTGGATGATGAGCATGTCGTACTGTCTGGCCAGCTGTGTAATCAGCACAGGGAGAGGTTAATACGAGTCTGGATGATGTGATGTCGTACTGTCTGGCCAGCTGTGTAATCAGCACAGGGAGAGGTTAATACGAGTCTGGATGATGAGCATGTCGTACTGTCTGGCCAGCTGTGTAATCAGCACAGGGAGAGGTTAATACGAGTCTGGATGATGAGCATGTCGTACTGTCTGGCCAGCTGTGTAATCAGCACAGGGAGAGGTTAATACGAGTCTGGATGATGAGCATGTCGTACAGTCTGGCCAGCTGTGTAATCAGCACAGGGAGAGGTTAATACGAGTCTGGATGATGAGCATGTCGTACAGTCTGGCCAGCTGTGTAATCAGCACAGGAGAGGTTAATACGAGTCTGGATGATGAGCACGTCGTACTGTCTGGCCAGCTGTGTAATCAGCACAGGGAGAGGTTAATACGAGTCTGGATGATGTGATGTCGTACTGTCTGGCCAGCTGTGTAATCAGCACAGGGAGAGGTTAATACGAGTCTGGATGATGAGCATGTCGTACTGTCTGGCCAGCTGTGTAATCAGCACAGGGATAGGTTAATACGAGTCTGGATGATGAGCATGTCGTACTGTCTGGCCAGCTGTGTAATCAGCACAGGGAGAGGTTAATACGAGTCTGGATGATGTGATGTCGTACAGTCTGGCCAGCTGTGTAATCAGCACAGGGAGAGGTTAATACGAGTCTGGATGATGAGCATGTCGTACTGTCTGGCCAGCTGTGTAATCAGCACAGGGAGAGGTTAATACGAGTCTGGATGATGAGCATGTCGTACTGTCTGGCCAGCTGTGTAATCAGCACAGGGAGAGGTTAATACGAGTCTGGATGATGAGCATGTCGTACTGTCTGGCCAGCTGTGTAATCAGCACAGGGAGAGGTTAATACGAGTCTGGATGATGAGCATGTCGTACAGTCTGGCCAGCTGTGTAATCAGCACAGGGAGAGGTTAATACGAGTCTGGATGATGAGCATGTCGTACTGTCTGGCCAGCTGTGTAATCAGCACAGGGAGAGGTTAATACGAGTCTGGATGATGAGCATGTCGTACTGTCTGGCCAGCTGTGTAATCAGCACAGGGAGAGGTTAATACGAGTCTGGATGATGAGCATGTCGTACAGTCTGGCCAGCTGTGTAATCAGCACAGGGAGATGTTAATACGAGTCTGGATGATGAGCATGTCGTACAGTCTGGCCAGCTGTGTAATCAGCACAGGATGGGTTAATACGAGTCTGGATGATGAGCATGTCGTACAGTCTGGCCAGCTGTGTAATCAGCACAGGGAGAGGTTAATACGAGTCTGGATGATGAGCATGTCGTACTGTCTGGCCAGCTGTGTAATCAGCACAGGGAGAGGTTAATACAAGTCTGGATGATGAGCATGTCGTACTGTCTGGCCAGCTGTGTAATCAGCACAGGGAGAGGTTAATACGAGTCTGGATGATGAGCACGTCGTACAGTCTGGCCAGCTGTGTAATCAGCACAGGGAGAGGTTAATACGAGTCTGGATGATGAGCATGTCGTACTGTCTGGCCAGCTGTGTAATCAGCACAGGGAGAGGTTAATACGAGTCTGGATGATGAGCATGTCGTACTGTCTGGCCAGCTGTGTAATCAGCACAGGGAGAGGTTAATACGAGTCTGGATGATGAGCATGTCGTACAGTCTGGCCAGCTGTGTAATCAGCACAGGGAGAGGTTAATACGAGTCTGGATGATGAGCATGTCGTACTGTCTGGCCAGCTGTGTAATCAGCACAGGGAGAGGTTAATACGAGTCTGGATGATGAGCATGTCGTACTGTCTGGCCAGCTGTGTAATCAGCACAGGGAGAGGTTAATACGAGTCTGGATGATGAGCATGTCGTACTGTCTGGCCAGCTGTGTAATCAGCACAGGATGGGTTAATACGAGTCTGGATGATGAGCATGTCGTACAGTCTGGCCAGCTGTGTAATCAGCACAGGGAGAGGTTAATACGAGTCTGGATGATGAGCATGTCGTACAGTCTGGCCAGCTGTGTAATCAGCACAGGGAGAGGTTAATACGAGTCTGGATGATGTGATGTCGTACTGTCTGGCCAGCTGTGTAATCAGCACAGGGAGAGGTTAGTACGAGTCTGGATGATGAGCATGTCGTACAGTCTGGCCAGCTGTGTAATCAGCACAGGGAGAGGTTAATACGAGTCTGGATGATGAGCATGTCGTACAGTCTGGCCAGCTGTGTAATCAGCACAGGGAGAGGTTAATACGAGTCTGGATGATGTGATGTCGTACTGTCTGGCCAGCTGTGTAATCAGCACAGGGAGAGGTTAATACGAGTCTGGATGATGAGCATGTCGTACAGTCTGGCCAGCTGTGTAATCAGCACAGGGAGAGGTTAATACGAGTCTGGATGATGAGCATGTCGTACTGTCTGGCCAGCTGTGTAATCAGCACAGGGAGAGGTTAATACGAGTCTGGATGATGAGCACGTCGTACTGTCTGGCCAGCTGTGTAATCAGCACAGGAGAGGTTAATACGAGTCTGGATGATGAGCACGTCGTACTGTCTGGCCAGCTGTGTAATCAGCACAGGATGGGTTAATACGAGTCTGGATGATGAGCATGTCGTACTGTCTGGCCAGCTGTGTAATCAGCACAGGGAGAGGTTAATACGAGTCTGGATGATGAGCATGTCGTACAGTCTGGCCAGCTGTGTAATCAGCACAGGATGGGTTAATACGAGTCTGGATGATGAGCATGTCGTACAGTCTGGCCAGCTGTGTAATCAGCACAGGGAGAGGTTAATACGAGTCTGGATGATGAGCATGTCGTACTGTCTGGCCAGCTGTGTAATCAGCACAGGGAGAGGTTAATACGAGTCTGGATGATGAGCATGTCGTACTGTCTGGCCAGCTGTGTAATCAGCACAGGGAGAGGTTAATACGAGTCTGGATGATGAGCATGTCGTACTGTCTGGCCAGCTGTGTAATCAGCACAGGGAGAGGTTAATACGAGTCTGGATGATGAGCATGTCGTACTGTCTGGCCAGCTGTGTAATCAGCACAGGGAGAGGTCAATACGAGTCTGGATGATGAGCATGTCGTACTGTCTGGCCAGCTGTGTAATCAGCACAGGATGGGTTAATACGAGTCTGGATGATGAGCATGTCGTACAGTCTGGCCAGCTGTGTAATCAGCACAGGGAGAGGTTAATACGAGTCTGGATGATGAGCATGTCGTACAGTCTGGCCAGCTGTGTAATCAGCACAGGGAGAGGTTAATACGAGTCTGGATGATGTGATGTCGTACTGTCTGGCCAGCTGTGTAATCAGCACAGGGAGAGGTTAATACGAGTCTGGATGATGAGCATGTCGTACAGTCTGGCCAGCTGTGTAATCAGCACAGGGAGAGGTTAATACGAGTCTGGATGATGAGCATGTCGTACAGTCTGGCCAGCTGTGTAATCAGCACAGGGAGAGGTTAATACGAGTCTGGATGATGTGATGTCGTACTGTCTGGCCAGCTGTGTAATCAGCACAGGGAGAGGTTAATACGAGTCTGGATGATGAGCATGTCGTACAGTCTGGCCAGCTGTGTAATCAGCACAGGGAGAGGTTAATACGAGTCTGGATGATGAGCATGTCGTACTGTCTGGCCAGCTGTGTAATCAGCACAGGGAGAGGTTAATACGAGTCTGGATGATGAGCACGTCGTACTGTCTGGCCAGCTGTGTAATCAGCACAGGAGAGGTTAATACGAGTCTGGATGATGAGCACGTCGTACTGTCTGGCCAGCTGTGTAATCAGCACAGGATGGGTTAATACGAGTCTGGATGATGAGCATGTCGTACTGTCTGGCCAGCTGTGTAATCAGCACAGGGAGAGGTTAATACGAGTCTGGATGATGAGCATGTCGTACAGTCTGGCCAGCTGTGTAATCAGCACAGGATGGGTTAATACGAGTCTGGATGATGAGCATGTCGTACAGTCTGGCCAGCTGTGTAATCAGCACAGGGAGAGGTTAATACGAGTCTGGATGATGAGCATGTCGTACTGTCTGGCCAGCTGTGTAATCAGCACAGGGAGAGGTTAATACGAGTCTGGATGATGAGCATGTCGTACTGTCTGGCCAGCTGTGTAATCAGCACAGGGAGAGGTTAATACGAGTCTGGATGATGAGCATGTCGTACTGTCTGGCCAGCTGTGTAATCAGCACAGGGAGAGGTTAATACGAGTCTGGATGATGAGCATGTCGTACTGTCTGGCCAGCTGTGTAATCAGCACAGGGAGAGGTTAATACGAGTCTGGATGATGAGCATGTCGTACTGTCTGGCCAGCTGTGTAATCAGCACAGGAGAGGTTAATACGAGTCTGGATGATGAGCACGTCGTACTGTCTGGCCAGCTGTGTAATCAGCACAGGGAGAGGTTAATACGAGTCTGGATGATGTGATGTCGTACTGTCTGGCCAGCTGTGTAATCAGCACAGGATGGGTTAATACGAGTCTGGATGATGAGCATGTCGTACTGTCTGGCCAGCTGTGTAATCAGCACAGGGAGAGGTTAATACGAGTCTGGATGATGAGCATGTCGTACAGTCTGGCCAGCTGTGTAATCAGCACAGGGAGAGGTTAATACGAGTCTGGATGATGAGCATGTCGTACTGTCTGGCCAGCTGTGTAATCAGCACAGGGAGAGGTTAATACGAGTCTGGATGATGAGCATGTCGTACTGTCTGGCCAGCTGTGTAATCAGCACAGGGAGAGGTTAATACGAGTCTGGATGATGTGATGTCGTACTGTCTGGCCAGCTGTGTAATCAGCACAGGGAGAGGTTAATACGAGTCTGGATGATGAGCATGTCGTACAGTCTGGCCAGCTGTGTAATCAGCACAGGGAGAGGTTAATACGAGTCTGGATGATGAGCATGTCGTACTGGCTGGCCAGCTGTGTAATCAGCACAGGGAGAGGTTAATACGAGTCTGGATGATGAGCATGTCGTACAGTCTGGCCAGCTGTGTAATCAGCACAGGGAGAGGTTAATACGAGTCTGGATGATGAGCATGTCGTACTGTCTGGCCAGCTGTGTAATCAGCACAGGATGGGTTAATACGAGTCTGGATGATGAGCATGTCGTACTGTCTGGCCAGCTGTGTAATCAGCACAGGGAGAGGTTAATACGAGTCTGGATGATGAGCATGTCGTACAGTCTGGCCAGCTGTGTAATCAGCACAGGGAGAGGTTAATACAAGTCTGGATGATGAGCATGTCGTACTGTCTGGCCAGCTGTGTAATCAGCACAGGGAGAGGTTAATACGAGTCTGGATGATGTGATGTCGTACTGTCTGGCCAGCTGTGTAATCAGCACAGGGAGAGGTTAATACGAGTCTGGATGATGTGATGTCGTACTGTCTGGCCAGCTGTGTAATCAGCACAGGGAGAGGTTAATACGAGTCTGGATGATGAGCATGTCGTACAGTCTGGCCAGCTGTGTAATCAGCACAGGGAGAGGTTAATACGAGTCTGGATGATGAGCATGTCGTACTGGCTGGCCAGCTGTGTAATCAGCACAGGGAGAGGTTAATACGAGTCTGGATGATGAGCATGTCGTACAGTCTGGCCAGCTGTGTAATCAGCACAGGGAGAGGTTAATACGAGTCTGGATGATGAGCATGTCGTACTGTCTGGCCAGCTGTGTAATCAGCACAGGATGGGTTAATACGAGTCTGGATGATGAGCATGTCGTACTGTCTGGCCAGCTGTGTAATCAGCACAGGGAGAGGTTAATACGAATCTGGATGATGAGCATGTCGTACAGTCTGGCCAGCTGTGTAATCAGCACAGGGAGAGGTTAATACAAGTCTGGATGATGAGCATGTCGTACTGTCTGGCCAGCTGTGTAATCAGCACAGGGAGAGGTTAATACGAGTCTGGATGATGTGATGTCGTACTGTCTGGCCAGCTGTGTAATCAGCACAGGGAGAGGTTAATACGAGTCTGGATGATGAGCATGTCGTACTGTCTGGCCAGCTGTGTAATCAGCACAGGGAGAGGTTAATACGAGTCTGGATGATGAGCATGTCGTACTGTCTGGCCAGCTGTGTAATCAGCACAGGGAGAGGTTAATACGAGTCTGGATGATGAGCATGTCGTACAGTCTGGCCAGCTGTGTAATCAGCACAGGGAGAGGTTAATACGAGTCTGGATGATGAGCATGTCGTACAGTCTGGCCAGCTGTGTAATCAGCACAGGAGAGGTTAATACGAGTCTGGATGATGAGCACGTCGTACTGTCTGGCCAGCTGTGTAATCAGCACAGGGAGAGGTTAATACGAGTCTGGATGATGTGATGTCGTACTGTCTGGCCAGCTGTGTAATCAGCACAGGGAGAGGTTAATACGAGTCTGGATGATGAGCATGTCGTACTGTCTGGCCAGCTGTGTAATCAGCACAGGGATAGGTTAATACGAGTCTGGATGATGAGCATGTCGTACTGTCTGGCCAGCTGTGTAATCAGCACAGGGAGAGGTTAATACGAGTCTGGATGATGTGATGTCGTACAGTCTGGCCAGCTGTGTAATCAGCACAGGGAGAGGTTAATACGAGTCTGGATGATGAGCATGTCGTACTGTCTGGCCAGCTGTGTAATCAGCACAGGGAGAGGTTAATACGAGTCTGGATGATGAGCATGTCGTACTGTCTGGCCAGCTGTGTAATCAGCACAGGGAGAGGTTAATACGAGTCTGGATGATGAGCATGTCGTACTGTCTGGCCAGCTGTGTAATCAGCACAGGGAGAGGTTAATACGAGTCTGGATGATGAGCATGTCGTACAGTCTGGCCAGCTGTGTAATCAGCACAGGGAGAGGTTAATACGAGTCTGGATGATGAGCATGTCGTACTGTCTGGCCAGCTGTGTAATCAGCACAGGGAGAGGTTAATACGAGTCTGGATGATGAGCATGTCGTACTGTCTGGCCAGCTGTGTAATCAGCACAGGGAGAGGTTAATACGAGTCTGGATGATGAGCATGTCGTACAGTCTGGCCAGCTGTGTAATCAGCACAGGGAGATGTTAATACGAGTCTGGATGATGAGCATGTCGTACAGTCTGGCCAGCTGTGTAATCAGCACAGGATGGGTTAATACGAGTCTGGATGATGAGCATGTCGTACAGTCTGGCCAGCTGTGTAATCAGCACAGGGAGAGGTTAATACGAGTCTGGATGATGAGCATGTCGTACTGTCTGGCCAGCTGTGTAATCAGCACAGGGAGAGGTTAATACAAGTCTGGATGATGAGCATGTCGTACTGTCTGGCCAGCTGTGTAATCAGCACAGGGAGAGGTTAATACGAGTCTGGATGATGAGCACGTCGTACAGTCTGGCCAGCTGTGTAATCAGCACAGGGAGAGGTTAATACGAGTCTGGATGATGAGCATGTCGTACTGTCTGGCCAGCTGTGTAATCAGCACAGGGAGAGGTTAATACGAGTCTGGATGATGAGCATGTCGTACTGTCTGGCCAGCTGTGTAATCAGCACAGGGAGAGGTTAATACGAGTCTGGATGATGAGCATGTCGTACAGTCTGGCCAGCTGTGTAATCAGCACAGGGAGAGGTTAATACGAGTCTGGATGATGAGCATGTCGTACTGTCTGGCCAGCTGTGTAATCAGCACAGGGAGAGGTTAATACGAGTCTGGATGATGAGCATGTCGTACTGTCTGGCCAGCTGTGTAATCAGCACAGGGAGAGGTTAATACGAGTCTGGATGATGAGCATGTCGTACTGTCTGGCCAGCTGTGTAATCAGCACAGGATGGGTTAATACGAGTCTGGATGATGAGCATGTCGTACAGTCTGGCCAGCTGTGTAATCAGCACAGGGAGAGGTTAATACGAGTCTGGATGATGAGCATGTCGTACAGTCTGGCCAGCTGTGTAATCAGCACAGGGAGAGGTTAATACGAGTCTGGATGATGTGATGTCGTACTGTCTGGCCAGCTGTGTAATCAGCACAGGGAGAGGTTAGTACGAGTCTGGATGATGAGCATGTCGTACAGTCTGGCCAGCTGTGTAATCAGCACAGGGAGAGGTTAATACGAGTCTGGATGATGAGCATGTCGTACAGTCTGGCCAGCTGTGTAATCAGCACAGGGAGAGGTTAATACGAGTCTGGATGATGTGATGTCGTACTGTCTGGCCAGCTGTGTAATCAGCACAGGGAGAGGTTAATACGAGTCTGGATGATGAGCATGTCGTACAGTCTGGCCAGCTGTGTAATCAGCACAGGGAGAGGTTAATACGAGTCTGGATGATGAGCATGTCGTACTGTCTGGCCAGCTGTGTAATCAGCACAGGGAGAGGTTAATACGAGTCTGGATGATGAGCACGTCGTACTGTCTGGCCAGCTGTGTAATCAGCACAGGAGAGGTTAATACGAGTCTGGATGATGAGCACGTCGTACTGTCTGGCCAGCTGTGTAATCAGCACAGGATGGGTTAATACGAGTCTGGATGATGAGCATGTCGTACTGTCTGGCCAGCTGTGTAATCAGCACAGGGAGAGGTTAATACGAGTCTGGATGATGAGCATGTCGTACAGTCTGGCCAGCTGTGTAATCAGCACAGGATGGGTTAATACGAGTCTGGATGATGAGCATGTCGTACAGTCTGGCCAGCTGTGTAATCAGCACAGGGAGAGGTTAATACGAGTCTGGATGATGAGCATGTCGTACTGTCTGGCCAGCTGTGTAATCAGCACAGGGAGAGGTTAATACGAGTCTGGATGATGAGCATGTCGTACTGTCTGGCCAGCTGTGTAATCAGCACAGGGAGAGGTTAATACGAGTCTGGATGATGAGCATGTCGTACTGTCTGGCCAGCTGTGTAATCAGCACAGGGAGAGGTTAATACGAGTCTGGATGATGAGCATGTCGTACTGTCTGGCCAGCTGTGTAATCAGCACAGGGAGAGGTCAATACGAGTCTGGATGATGAGCATGTCGTACTGTCTGGCCAGCTGTGTAATCAGCACAGGATGGGTTAATACGAGTCTGGATGATGAGCATGTCGTACAGTCTGGCCAGCTGTGTAATCAGCACAGGGAGAGGTTAATACGAGTCTGGATGATGAGCATGTCGTACAGTCTGGCCAGCTGTGTAATCAGCACAGGGAGAGGTTAATACGAGTCTGGATGATGTGATGTCGTACTGTCTGGCCAGCTGTGTAATCAGCACAGGGAGAGGTTAATACGAGTCTGGATGATGAGCATGTCGTACAGTCTGGCCAGCTGTGTAATCAGCACAGGGAGAGGTTAATACGAGTCTGGATGATGAGCATGTCGTACAGTCTGGCCAGCTGTGTAATCAGCACAGGGAGAGGTTAATACGAGTCTGGATGATGTGATGTCGTACTGTCTGGCCAGCTGTGTAATCAGCACAGGGAGAGGTTAATACGAGTCTGGATGATGAGCATGTCGTACAGTCTGGCCAGCTGTGTAATCAGCACAGGGAGAGGTTAATACGAGTCTGGATGATGAGCATGTCGTACTGTCTGGCCAGCTGTGTAATCAGCACAGGGAGAGGTTAATACGAGTCTGGATGATGAGCACGTCGTACTGTCTGGCCAGCTGTGTAATCAGCACAGGAGAGGTTAATACGAGTCTGGATGATGAGCACGTCGTACTGTCTGGCCAGCTGTGTAATCAGCACAGGATGGGTTAATACGAGTCTGGATGATGAGCATGTCGTACTGTCTGGCCAGCTGTGTAATCAGCACAGGGAGAGGTTAATACGAGTCTGGATGATGAGCATGTCGTACAGTCTGGCCAGCTGTGTAATCAGCACAGGATGGGTTAATACGAGTCTGGATGATGAGCATGTCGTACAGTCTGGCCAGCTGTGTAATCAGCACAGGGAGAGGTTAATACGAGTCTGGATGATGAGCATGTCGTACTGTCTGGCCAGCTGTGTAATCAGCACAGGGAGAGGTTAATACGAGTCTGGATGATGAGCATGTCGTACTGTCTGGCCAGCTGTGTAATCAGCACAGGGAGAGGTTAATACGAGTCTGGATGATGAGCATGTCGTACTGTCTGGCCAGCTGTGTAATCAGCACAGGGAGAGGTTAATACGAGTCTGGATGATGAGCATGTCGTACTGTCTGGCCAGCTGTGTAATCAGCACAGGGAGAGGTTAATACGAGTCTGGATGATGAGCATGTCGTACTGTCTGGCCAGCTGTGTAATCAGCACAGGAGAGGTTAATACGAGTCTGGATGATGAGCACGTCGTACTGTCTGGCCAGCTGTGTAATCAGCACAGGGAGAGGTTAATACGAGTCTGGATGATGTGATGTCGTACTGTCTGGCCAGCTGTGTAATCAGCACAGGATGGGTTAATACGAGTCTGGATGATGAGCATGTCGTACTGTCTGGCCAGCTGTGTAATCAGCACAGGGAGAGGTTAATACGAGTCTGGATGATGAGCATGTCGTACAGTCTGGCCAGCTGTGTAATCAGTACAGGGAGAGGTTAATACGAGTCTGGATGATGAGCATGTCGTACTGTCTGGCCAGCTGTGTAATCAGCACAGGGAGAGGTTAATACGAGTCTGGATGATGAGCATGTCGTACTGTCTGGCCAGCTGTGTAATCAGCACAGGGAGAGGTTAATACGAGTCTGGATGATGTGATGTCGTACTGTCTGGCCAGCTGTGTAATCAGCACAGGGAGAGGTTAATACGAGTCTGGATGATGAGCATGTCGTACAGTCTGGCCAGCTGTGTAATCAGCACAGGGAGAGGTTAATACGAGTCTGGATGATGAGCATGTCGTACTGGCTGGCCAGCTGTGTAATCAGCACAGGGAGAGGTTAATACGAGTCTGGATGATGAGCATGTCGTACAGTCTGGCCAGCTGTGTAATCAGCACAGGGAGAGGTTAATACGAGTCTGGATGATGAGCATGTCGTACTGTCTGGCCAGCTGTGTAATCAGCACAGGATGGGTTAATACGAGTCTGGATGATGAGCATGTCGTACTGTCTGGCCAGCTGTGTAATCAGCACAGGGAGAGGTTAATACGAGTCTGGATGATGAGCATGTCGTACAGTCTGGCCAGCTGTGTAATCAGCACAGGGAGAGGTTAATACAAGTCTGGATGATGAGCATGTCGTACTGTCTGGCCAGCTGTGTAATCAGCACAGGGAGAGGTTAATACGAGTCTGGATGATGTGATGTCGTACTGTCTGGCCAGCTGTGTAATCAGCACAGGGAGAGGTTAATACGAGTCTGGATGATGAGCATGTCGTACTGTCTGGCCAGCTGTGTAATCAGCACAGGGAGAGGTTAATACGAGTCTGGATGATGAGCATGTCGTACTGTCTGGCCAGCTGTGTAATCAGCACAGGGAGAGGTTAATACGAGTCTGGATGATGAGCATGTCGTACAGTCTGGCCAGCTGTGTAATCAGCACAGGGAGAGGTTAATACGAGTCTGGATGATGAGCATGTCGTACAGTCTGGCCAGCTGTGTAATCAGCACAGGAGAGGTTAATACGAGTCTGGATGATGAGCACGTCGTACTGTCTGGCCAGCTGTGTAATCAGCACAGGGAGAGGTTAATACGAGTCTGGATGATGTGATGTCGTACTGTCTGGCCAGCTGTGTAATCAGCACAGGGAGAGGTTAATACGAGTCTGGATGATGAGCATGTCGTACTGTCTGGCCAGCTGTGTAATCAGCACAGGGATAGGTTAATACGAGTCTGGATGATGAGCATGTCGTACTGTCTGGCCAGCTGTGTAATCAGCACAGGGAGAGGTTAATACGAGTCTGGATGATGTGATGTCGTACAGTCTGGCCAGCTGTGTAATCAGCACAGGGAGAGGTTAATACGAGTCTGGATGATGAGCATGTCGTACTGTCTGGCCAGCTGTGTAATCAGCACAGGGAGAGGTTAATACGAGTCTGGATGATGAGCATGTCGTACTGTCTGGCCAGCTGTGTAATCAGCACAGGGAGAGGTTAATACGAGTCTGGATGATGAGCATGTCGTACTGTCTGGCCAGCTGTGTAATCAGCACAGGGAGAGGTTAATACGAGTCTGGATGATGAGCATGTCGTACAGTCTGGCCAGCTGTGTAATCAGCACAGGGAGAGGTTAATACGAGTCTGGATGATGAGCATGTCGTACTGTCTGGCCAGCTGTGTAATCAGCACAGGGAGAGGTTAATACGAGTCTGGATGATGAGCATGTCGTACTGTCTGGCCAGCTGTGTAATCAGCACAGGGAGAGGTTAATACGAGTCTGGATGATGAGCATGTCGTACAGTCTGGCCAGCTGTGTAATCAGCACAGGGAGATGTTAATACGAGTCTGGATGATGAGCATGTCGTACAGTCTGGCCAGCTGTGTAATCAGCACAGGATGGGTTAATACGAGTCTGGATGATGAGCATGTCGTACAGTCTGGCCAGCTGTGTAATCAGCACAGGGAGAGGTTAATACGAGTCTGGATGATGAGCATGTCGTACTGTCTGGCCAGCTGTGTAATCAGCACAGGGAGAGGTTAATACAAGTCTGGATGATGAGCATGTCGTACTGTCTGGCCAGCTGTGTAATCAGCACAGGGAGAGGTTAATACGAGTCTGGATGATGAGCACGTCGTACAGTCTGGCCAGCTGTGTAATCAGCACAGGGAGAGGTTAATACGAGTCTGGATGATGAGCATGTCGTACTGTCTGGCCAGCTGTGTAATCAGCACAGGGAGAGGTTAATACGAGTCTGGATGATGAGCATGTCGTACTGTCTGGCCAGCTGTGTAATCAGCACAGGGAGAGGTTAATACGAGTCTGGATGATGAGCATGTCGTACAGTCTGGCCAGCTGTGTAATCAGCACAGGGAGAGGTTAATACGAGTCTGGATGATGAGCATGTCGTACTGTCTGGCCAGCTGTGTAATCAGCACAGGGAGAGGTTAATACGAGTCTGGATGATGAGCATGTCGTACTGTCTGGCCAGCTGTGTAATCAGCACAGGGAGAGGTTAATACGAGTCTGGATGATGAGCATGTCGTACTGTCTGGCCAGCTGTGTAATCAGCACAGGATGGGTTAATACGAGTCTGGATGATGAGCATGTCGTACAGTCTGGCCAGCTGTGTAATCAGCACAGGGAGAGGTTAATACGAGTCTGGATGATGAGCATGTCGTACAGTCTGGCCAGCTGTGTAATCAGCACAGGGAGAGGTTAATACGAGTCTGGATGATGTGATGTCGTACTGTCTGACCAGCTGTGTAATCAGCACAGGGAGAGGTTAATACGAGTCTGGATGATGAGCATGTCGTACAGTCTGGCCAGCTGTGTAATCAGCACAGGGAGAGGTTAATACGAGTCTGGATGATGAGCATGTCGTACAGTCTGGCCAGCTGTGTAATCAGCACAGGGAGAGGTTAATACGAGTCTGGATGATGTGATGTCGTACTGTCTGGCCAGCTGTGTAATCAGCACAGGGAGAGGTTAATACGAGTCTGGATGATGAGCATGTCGTACAGTCTGGCCAGCTGTGTAATCAGCACAGGGAGAGGTTAATACGAGTCTGGATGATGAGCATGTCGTACTGTCTGGCCAGCTGTGTAATCAGCACAGGGAGAGGTTAATACGAGTCTGGATGATGAGCATGTCGTACTGTCTGGCCAGCTGTGTAATCAGCACAGGAGAGGTTAATACGAGTCTGGATGATGAGCACGTCGTACTGTCTGGCCAGCTGTGTAATCAGCACAGGATGGGTTAATACGAGTCTGGATGATGAGCATGTCGTACTGTCTGGCCAGCTGTGTAATCAGCACAGGGAGAGGTTAATACGAGTCTGGATGATGAGCATGTCGTACAGTCTGGCCAGCTGTGTAATCAGCACAGGGAGAGGTTAATACGAGTCTGGATGATGAGCATGTCGTACAGTCTGGCCAGCTGTGTAATCAGCACAGGGAGAGGTTAATACGAGTCTGGATGATGAGCATGTCGTACTGTCTGGCCAGCTGTGTAATCAGCACAGGGAGAGGTTAATACGAGTCTGGATGATGAGCATGTCGTACTGTCTGGCCAGCTGTGTAATCAGCACAGGGAGAGGTTAATACGAGTCTGGATGATGAGCATGTCGTACTGTCTGGCCAGCTGTGTAATCAGCACAGGGAGAGGTTAATACGAGTCTGGATGATGAGCATGTCGTACTGTCTGGCCAGCTGTGTAATCAGCACAGGGAGAGGTTAATACGAGTCTGGATGATGAGCATGTCGTACAGTCTGGCCAACTGTGTAATCAGCACAGGATGGGTTAATACGAGTCTGGATGATGAGCATGTCGTACAGTCTGGCCAGCTGTGTAATCAGCACAGGGAGAGGTTAATACGAGTCTGGATGATGAGCATGTCGTACTGTCTGGCCAGCTGTGTAATCAGCACAGGGAGAGGTTAATACGAGTCTGGATGATGAGCATGTCGTACTGTCTGGCCAGCTGTGTAATCAGCACAGGGAGAGGTTAATACGAGTCTGGATGATGAGCATGTCGTACTGTCTGGCCAGCTGTGTAATCAGCACAGGGAGAGGTTAATACGAGTCTGGATGATGAGCATGTCGTACTGTCTGGCCAGCTGTGTAATCAGCACAGGGAGAGGTTAATACGAGTCTGGATGATGAGCATGTCGTACTGTCTGGCCAGCTGTGTAATCAGCACAAGGAGAGGTTAATACGAGTCTGGATGATGAGCATGTCGTACTGTCTGGCCAGCTGTGTAATCAGCACAGGGAGAGGTTAATACGAGTCTGGATGATGTGATGTCGTACTGTCTGGCCAGCTGTGTAATCAGCACAGGGAGAGGTTAATACGAGTCTGGATGATGAGCATGTCGTACAGTCTGGCCAGCTGTGTAATCAGCACAGGGAGAGGTTAATACGAGTCTGGATGATGAGCATGTCGTACTGGCTGGCCAGCTGTGTAATCAGCACAGGGAGAGGTTAATACGAGTCTGGATGATGAGCATGTCGTACAGTCTGGCCAGCTGTGTAATCAGCACAGGGAGAGGTTAATACGAGTCTGGATGATGAGCATGTCGTACTGTCTGGCCAGCTGTGTAATCAGCACAGGATGGGTTAATACGAGTCTGGATGATGAGCATGTCGTACTGTCTGGCCAGCTGTGTAATCAGCACAGGGAGAGGTTAATACGAGTCTGGATGATGAGCATGTCGTACAGTCTGGCCAGCTGTGTAATCAGCACAGGGAGAGGTTAATACAAGTCTGGATGATGAGCATGTCGTACTGTCTGGCCAGCTGTGTAATCAGCACAGGGAGAGGTTAATACGAGTCTGGATGATGTGATGTCGTACTGTCTGGCCAGCTGTGTAATCAGCACAGGGAGAGGTTAATACGAGTCTGGATGATGAGCATGTCGTACTGTCTGGCCAGCTGTGTAATCAGCACAGGGAGAGGTTAATACGAGTCTGGATGATGAGCATGTCGTACTGTCTGGCCAGCTGTGTAATCAGCACAGGGAGAGGTTAATACGAGTCTGGATGATGAGCATGTCGTACAGTCTGGCCAGCTGTGTAATCAGCACAGGGAGAGGTTAATACGAGTCTGGATGATGAGCATGTCGTACAGTCTGGCCAGCTGTGTAATCAGCACAGGAGAGGTTAATACAAGTCTGGATGATGAGCACGTCGTACTGTCTGGCCAGCTGTGTAATCAGCACAGGGAGAGGTTAATACGAGTCTGGATGATGTGATGTCGTACTGTCTGGCCAGCTGTGTAATCAGCACAGGGAGAGGTTAATACGAGTCTGGATGATGAGCATGTCGTACTGTCTGGCCAGCTGTGTAATCAGCACAGGGATAGGTTAATACGAGTCTGGATGATGAGCATGTCGTACTGTCTGGCCAGCTGTGTAATCAGCACAGGGAGAGGTTAATACGAGTCTGGATGATGTGATGTCGTACAGTCTGGCCAGCTGTGTAATCAGCACAGGGAGAGGTTAATACGAGTCTGGATGATGAGCATGTCGTACTGTCTGGCCAGCTGTGTAATCAGCACAGGGAGAGGTTAATACGAGTCTGGATGATGAGCATGTCGTACTGTCTGGCCAGCTGTGTAATCAGCACAGGGAGAGGTTAATACGAGTCTGGATGATGAGCATGTCGTACTGTCTGGCCAGCTGTGTAATCAGCACAGGGAGAGGTTAATACGAGTCTGGATGATGAGCATGTCGTACAGTCTGGCCAGCTGTGTAATCAGCACAGGGAGAGGTTAATACGAGTCTGGATGATGAGCATGTCGTACTGTCTGGCCAGCTGTGTAATCAGCACAGGGAGAGGTTAATACGAGTCTGGATGATGAGCATGTCGTACTGTCTGGCCAGCTGTGTAATCAGCACAGGGAGAGGTTAATACGAGTCTGGATGATGAGCATGTCGTACAGTCTGGCCAGCTGTGTAATCAGCACAGGGAGATGTTAATACGAGTCTGGATGATGAGCATGTCGTACAGTCTGGCCAGCTGTGTAATCAGCACAGGATGGGTTAATACGAGTCTGGATGATGAGCATGTCGTACAGTCTGGCCAGCTGTGTAATCAGCACAGGGAGAGGTTAATACGAGTCTGGATGATGAGCATGTCGTACTGTCTGGCCAGCTGTGTAATCAGCACAGGGAGAGGTTAATACAAGTCTGGATGATGAGCATGTCGTACTGTCTGGCCAGCTGTGTAATCAGCACAGGGAGAGGTTAATACGAGTCTGGATGATGAGCACGTCGTACAGTCTGGCCAGCTGTGTAATCAGCACAGGGAGAGGTTAATACGAGTCTGGATGATGAGCATGTCGTACTGTCTGGCCAGCTGTGTAATCAGCACAGGGAGAGGTTAATACGAGTCTGGATGATGAGCATGTCGTACTGTCTGGCCAGCTGTGTAATCAGCACAGGGAGAGGTTAATACGAGTCTGGATGATGAGCATGTCGTACAGTCTGGCCAGCTGTGTAATCAGCACATGGAGAGGTTAATACGAGTCTGGATGATGAGCATGTCGTACAGTCTGGCCAGCTGTGTAATCAGCACAGGGAGAGGTTAATACGAGTCTGGATGATGAGCATGTCGTACTGTCTGGCCAGCTGTGTAATCAGCACAGGGAGAGGTTAATACGAGTCTGGATGATGAGCATGTCGTACTGTCTGGCCAGCTGTGTAATCAGCACAGGGAGAGGTTAATACGAGTCTGGATGATGAGCATGTCGTACAGTCTGGCCAGCTGTGTAATCAGCACAGGGAGATGTTAATACGAGTCTGGATGATGAGCATGTCGTACAGTCTGGCCAGCTGTGTAATCAGCACAGGATGGGTTAATACGAGTCTGGATGATGAGCATGTCGTACAGTCTGGCCAGCTGTGTAATCAGCACAGGGAGAGGTTAATACGAGTCTGGATGATGAGCATGTCGTACTGTCTGGCCAGCTGTGTAATCAGCACAGGGAGAGGTTAATACAAGTCTGGATGATGAGCATGTCGTACTGTCTGGCCAGCTGTGTAATCAGCACAGGGAGAGGTTAATACGAGTCTGGATGATGAGCACGTCGTACAGTCTGGCCAGCTGTGTAATCAGCACAGGGAGAGGTTAATACGAGTCTGGATGATGAGCATGTCGTACTGTCTGGCCAGCTGTGTAATCAGCACAGGGAGAGGTTAATACGAGTCTGGATGATGAGCATGTCGTACTGTCTGGCCAGCTGTGTAATCAGCACAGGGAGAGGTTAATACGAGTCTGGATGATGAGCATGTCGTACAGTCTGGCCAGCTGTGTAATCAGCACATGGAGAGGTTAATACGAGTCTGGATGATGAGCATGTCGTACTGTCTGGCCAGCTGTGTAATCAGCACAGGGAGAGGTTAATACGAGTCTGGATGATGAGCATGTCGTACTGTCTGGCCAGCTGTGTAATCAGCACAGGGAGAGGTTAATACGAGTCTGGATGATGAGCATGTCGTACTGTCTGGCCAGCTGTGTAATCAGCACAGGATGGGTTAATACGAGTCTGGATGATGAGCATGTCGTACAGTCTGGCCAGCTGTGTAATCAGCACAGGGAGAGGTTAATACGAGTCTGGATGATGAGCATGTCGTACAGTCTGGCCAGCTGTGTAATCAGCACAGGGAGAGGTTAATACGAGTCTGGATGATGTGATGTCGTACTGTCTGGCCAGCTGTGTAATCAGCACAGGGAGAGGTTAATACGAGTCTGGATGATGAGCATGTCGTACAGTCTGGCCAGCTGTGTAATCAGCACAGGGAGAGGTTAATACGAGTCTGGATGATGAGCATGTCGTACAGTCTGGCCAGCTGTGTAATCAGCACAGGGAGAGGTTAATACGAGTCTGGATGATGTGATGTCGTACTGTCTGGCCAGCTGTGTAATCAGCACAGGGAGAGGTTAATACGAGTCTGGATGATGAGCATGTCGTACAGTCTGGCCAGCTGTGTAATCAGCACAGGGAGAGGTTAATACGAGTCTGGATGATGAGCATGTCGTACTGTCTGGCCAGCTGTGTAATCAGCACAGGGAGAGGTTAATACGAGTCTGGATGATGAGCATGTCGTACTGTCTGGCCAGCTGTGTAATCAGCACAGGAGAGGTTAATACGAGTCTGGATGATGAGCACGTCGTACTGTCTGGCCAGCTGTGTAATCAGCACAGGATGGGTTAATACGAGTCTGGATGATGAGCATGTCGTACTGTCTGGCCAGCTGTGTAATCAGCACAGGGAGAGGTTAATACGAGTCTGGATGATGAGCATGTCGTACAGTCTGGCCAGCTGTGTAATCAGCACAGGATGGGTTAATACGAGTCTGGATGATGAGCATGTCGTACAGTCTGGCCAGCTGTGTAATCAGCACAGGGAGAGGTTAATACGAGTCTGGATGATGAGCATGTCGTACTGTCTGGCCAGCTGTGTAATCAGCACAGGGAGAGGTTAATACGAGTCTGGATGATGAGCATGTCGTACTGTCTGGCCAGCTGTGTAATCAGCACAGGGAGAGGTTAATACGAGCCTGGATGATGAGCATGTCGTACTGTCTGGCCAGCTGTGTAATCAGCACAGGGAGAGGTTAATACGAGTCTGGATGATGAGCATGTCGTACTGTCTGGCCAGCTGTGTAATCAGCACAGGGAGAGGTTAATACGAGTCTGGATGATGAGCATGTCGTACTGTCTGGCCAGCTGTGTAATCAGCACAGGGAGAGGTTAATACGAGTCTGGATGATGAGCATGTCGTACAGTCTGGCCAGCTGTGTAATCAGCACAGGATGGGTTAATACGAGTCTGGATGATGAGCATGTCGTACAGTCTGGCCAGCTGTGTAATCAGCACAGGGAGAGGTTAATACGAGTCTGGATGATGAGCATGTCGTACTGTCTGGCCAGCTGTGTAATCAGCACAGGGAGAGGTTAATACGAGTCTGGATGATGAGCATGTCGTACTGTCTGGCCAGCTGTGTAATCAGCACAGGGAGAGGTTAATACGAGTCTGGATGATGAGCACGTCGTACTGTCTGGCCAGCTGTGTAATCAGCACAGGAGAGGTTAATACGAGTCTGGATGATGAGCACGTCGTACTGTCTGGCCAGCTGTGTAATCAGCACAGGGAGAGGTTAATACGAGTCTGGATGATGTGATGTCGTACTGTCTGGCCAGCTGTGTAATCAGCACAGGGAGAGGTTAATACGAGTCTGGATGATGTGATGTCGTACTGTCTGGCCAGCTGTGTAATCAGCACAGGGAGAGGTTAATACGAGTCTGGATGATGAGCATGTCGTACTGTCTGGCCAGCTGTGTAATCAGCACAGGGAGAGGTTAATACGAGTCTGGATGATGAGCATGTCGTACAGTCTGGCCAGCTGTGTAATCAGCACAGGGAGAGGTTAATACGAGTCTGGATGATGAGCATGTCGTACTGTCTGGCCAGCTGTGTAATCAGCACAGGGAGAGGTTAATACGAGTCTGGATGATGAGCATGTCGTACTGTCTGGCCAGCTGTGTAATCAGCACAGGGAGAGGTTAATACGAGTCTGGATGATGAGCATGTCGTACAGTCTGGCCAGCTGTGTAATCAGCACAGGGAGATGTTAATACGAGTCTGGATGATGAGCATGTCGTACTGTCTGGCCAGCTGTGTAATCAGCACAGGGAGAGGTTAATACGAGTCTGGATGATGAGCATGTCGTACTGTCTGGCCAGCTGTGTAATCAGCACAGGGAGAGGTTAATACGAGTCTGGATGATGAGCATGTCGTACTGTCTGGCCAGCTGTGTAATCAGCACAGGATGGGTTAATACGAGTCTGGATGATGAGCATGTCGTACAGTCTGGCCAGCTGTGTAATCAGCACAGGGAGATGTTAATACGAGTCTGGATGATGAGCATGTCGTACAGTCTGGCCAGCTGTGTAATCAGCACAGGAGAGGTTAATACGAGTCTGGATGATGAGCATGTCGTACAGTCTGGCCAGCTGTGTAATCAGCACAGGGAGATGTTAATACGAGTCTGGATGATGAGCATGTCGTACAGTCTGGCCAGCTGTGTAATCAGCACAGGGAGAGGTTAATACGAGTCTGGATGATGTGATGTCGTACTGTCTGGCCAGCTGTGTAATCAGCACAGGGAGAGGTTAATACGAGTCTGGATGATGTGATGTCGTACTGTCTGGCCAGCTGTGTAATCAGCACAGGGAGAGGTTAATACGAGTCTGGATGATGAGCATGTCGTACAGTCTGGCCAGCTGTGTAATCAGCACAGGGAGAGGTTAATACGAGTCTGGATGATGAGCATGTCGTACTGGCTGGCCAGCTGTGTAATCAGCACAGGGAGAGGTTAATACGAGTCTGGATGATGAGCATGTCGTACAGTCTGGCCAGCTGTGTAATCAGCACAGGGAGAGGTTAATACGAGTCTGGATGATGAGCATGTCGTACTGTCTGGCCAGCTGTGTAATCAGCACAGGATGGGTTAATACGAGTCTGGATGATGAGCATGTCGTACTGTCTGGCCAGCTGTGTAATCAGCACAGGGAGAGGTTAATACGAATCTGGATGATGAGCATGTCGTACAGTCTGGCCAGCTGTGTAATCAGCACAGGGAGAGGTTAATACAAGTCTGGATGATGAGCATGTCGTACTGTCTGGCCAGCTGTGTAATCAGCACAGGGAGAGGTTAATACGAGTCTGGATGATGTGATGTCGTACTGTCTGGCCAGCTGTGTAATCAGCACAGGGAGAGGTTAATACGAGTCTGGATGATGAGCATGTCGTACTGTCTGGCCAGCTGTGTAATCAGCACAGGGAGAGGTTAATACGAGTCTGGATGATGAGCATGTCGTACTGTCTGGCCAGCTGTGTAATCAGCACAGGGAGAGGTTAATACGAGTCTGGATGATGAGCATGTCGTACAGTCTGGCCAGCTGTGTAATCAGCACAGGGAGAGGTTAATACGAGTCTGGATGATGAGCATGTCGTACAGTCTGGCCAGCTGTGTAATCAGCACAGGAGAGGTTAATACGAGTCTGGATGATGAGCACGTCGTACTGTCTGGCCAGCTGTGTAATCAGCACAGGGAGAGGTTAATACGAGTCTGGATGATGTGATGTCGTACTGTCTGGCCAGCTGTGTAATCAGCACAGGGAGAGGTTAATACGAGTCTGGATGATGAGCATGTCGTACTGTCTGGCCAGCTGTGTAATCAGCACAGGGATAGGTTAATACGAGTCTGGATGATGAGCATGTCGTACTGTCTGGCCAGCTGTGTAATCAGCACAGGGAGAGGTTAATACGAGTCTGGATGATGTGATGTCGTACAGTCTGGCCAGCTGTGTAATCAGCACAGGGAGAGGTTAATACGAGTCTGGATGATGAGCATGTCGTACTGTCTGGCCAGCTGTGTAATCAGCACAGGGAGAGGTTAATACGAGTCTGGATGATGAGCATGTCGTACTGTCTGGCCAGCTGTGTAATCAGCACAGGGAGAGGTTAATACGAGTCTGGATGATGAGCATGTCGTACTGTCTGGCCAGCTGTGTAATCAGCACAGGGAGAGGTTAATACGAGTCTGGATGATGAGCATGTCGTACAGTCTGGCCAGCTGTGTAATCAGCACAGGGAGAGGTTAATACGAGTCTGGATGATGAGCATGTCGTACTGTCTGGCCAGCTGTGTAATCAGCACAGGGAGAGGTTAATACGAGTCTGGATGATGAGCATGTCGTACTGTCTGGCCAGCTGTGTAATCAGCACAGGGAGAGGTTAATACGAGTCTGGATGATGAGCATGTCGTACAGTCTGGCCAGCTGTGTAATCAGCACAGGGAGATGTTAATACGAGTCTGGATGATGAGCATGTCGTACAGTCTGGCCAGCTGTGTAATCAGCACAGGATGGGTTAATACGAGTCTGGATGATGAGCATGTCGTACAGTCTGGCCAGCTGTGTAATCAGCACAGGGAGAGGTTAATACGAGTCTGGATGATGAGCATGTCGTACTGTCTGGCCAGCTGTGTAATCAGCACAGGGAGAGGTTAATACAAGTCTGGATGATGAGCATGTCGTACTGTCTGGCCAGCTGTGTAATCAGCACAGGGAGAGGTTAATACGAGTCTGGATGATGAGCACGTCGTACAGTCTGGCCAGCTGTGTAATCAGCACAGGGAGAGGTTAATACGAGTCTGGATGATGAGCATGTCGTACTGTCTGGCCAGCTGTGTAATCAGCACAGGGAGAGGTTAATACGAGTCTGGATGATGAGCATGTCGTACTGTCTGGCCAGCTGTGTAATCAGCACAGGGAGAGGTTAATACGAGTCTGGATGATGAGCATGTCGTACAGTCTGGCCAGCTGTGTAATCAGCACAGGGAGAGGTTAATACGAGTCTGGATGATGAGCATGTCGTACTGTCTGGCCAGCTGTGTAATCAGCACAGGGAGAGGTTAATACGAGTCTGGATGATGAGCATGTCGTACTGTCTGGCCAGCTGTGTAATCAGCACAGGGAGAGGTTAATACGAGTCTGGATGATGAGCATGTCGTACTGTCTGGCCAGCTGTGTAATCAGCACAGGATGGGTTAATACGAGTCTGGATGATGAGCATGTCGTACAGTCTGGCCAGCTGTGTAATCAGCACAGGGAGAGGTTAATACGAGTCTGGATGATGAGCATGTCGTACAGTCTGGCCAGCTGTGTAATCAGCACAGGGAGAGGTTAATACGAGTCTGGATGATGTGATGTCGTACTGTCTGGCCAGCTGTGTAATCAGCACAGGGAGAGGTTAGTACGAGTCTGGATGATGAGCATGTCGTACAGTCTGGCCAGCTGTGTAATCAGCACAGGGAGAGGTTAATACGAGTCTGGATGATGAGCATGTCGTACAGTCTGGCCAGCTGTGTAATCAGCACAGGGAGAGGTTAATACGAGTCTGGATGATGTGATGTCGTACTGTCTGGCCAGCTGTGTAATCAGCACAGGGAGAGGTTAATACGAGTCTGGATGATGAGCATGTCGTACAGTCTGGCCAGCTGTGTAATCAGCACAGGGAGAGGTTAATACGAGTCTGGATGATGAGCATGTCGTACTGTCTGGCCAGCTGTGTAATCAGCACAGGGAGAGGTTAATACGAGTCTGGATGATGAGCACGTCGTACTGTCTGGCCAGCTGTGTAATCAGCACAGGAGAGGTTAATACGAGTCTGGATGATGAGCACGTCGTACTGTCTGGCCAGCTGTGTAATCAGCACAGGATGGGTTAATACGAGTCTGGATGATGAGCATGTCGTACTGTCTGGCCAGCTGTGTAATCAGCACAGGGAGAGGTTAATACGAGTCTGGATGATGAGCATGTCGTACAGTCTGGCCAGCTGTGTAATCAGCACAGGATGGGTTAATACGAGTCTGGATGATGAGCATGTCGTACAGTCTGGCCAGCTGTGTAATCAGCACAGGGAGAGGTTAATACGAGTCTGGATGATGAGCATGTCGTACTGTCTGGCCAGCTGTGTAATCAGCACAGGGAGAGGTTAATACGAGTCTGGATGATGAGCATGTCGTACTGTCTGGCCAGCTGTGTAATCAGCACAGGGAGAGGTTAATACGAGTCTGGATGATGAGCATGTCGTACTGTCTGGCCAGCTGTGTAATCAGCACAGGGAGAGGTTAATACGAGTCTGGATGATGAGCATGTCGTACTGTCTGGCCAGCTGTGTAATCAGCACAGGGAGAGGTCAATACGAGTCTGGATGATGAGCATGTCGTACTGTCTGGCCAGCTGTGTAATCAGCACAGGATGGGTTAATACGAGTCTGGATGATGAGCATGTCGTACAGTCTGGCCAGCTGTGTAATCAGCACAGGGAGAGGTTAATACGAGTCTGGATGATGAGCATGTCGTACAGTCTGGCCAGCTGTGTAATCAGCACAGGGAGAGGTTAATACGAGTCTGGATGATGTGATGTCGTACTGTCTGGCCAGCTGTGTAATCAGCACAGGGAGAGGTTAATACGAGTCTGGATGATGAGCATGTCGTACAGTCTGGCCAGCTGTGTAATCAGCACAGGGAGAGGTTAATACGAGTCTGGATGATGAGCATGTCGTACAGTCTGGCCAGCTGTGTAATCAGCACAGGGAGAGGTTAATACGAGTCTGGATGATGTGATGTCGTACTGTCTGGCCAGCTGTGTAATCAGCACAGGGAGAGGTTAATACGAGTCTGGATGATGAGCATGTCGTACAGTCTGGCCAGCTGTGTAATCAGCACAGGGAGAGGTTAATACGAGTCTGGATGATGAGCATGTCGTACTGTCTGGCCAGCTGTGTAATCAGCACAGGGAGAGGTTAATACGAGTCTGGATGATGAGCACGTCGTACTGTCTGGCCAGCTGTGTAATCAGCACAGGAGAGGTTAATACGAGTCTGGATGATGAGCACGTCGTACTGTCTGGCCAGCTGTGTAATCAGCACAGGATGGGTTAATACGAGTCTGGATGATGAGCATGTCGTACTGTCTGGCCAGCTGTGTAATCAGCACAGGGAGAGGTTAATACGAGTCTGGATGATGAGCATGTCGTACAGTCTGGCCAGCTGTGTAATCAGCACAGGATGGGTTAATACGAGTCTGGATGATGAGCATGTCGTACAGTCTGGCCAGCTGTGTAATCAGCACAGGGAGAGGTTAATACGAGTCTGGATGATGAGCATGTCGTACTGTCTGGCCAGCTGTGTAATCAGCACAGGGAGAGGTTAATACGAGTCTGGATGATGAGCATGTCGTACTGTCTGGCCAGCTGTGTAATCAGCACAGGGAGAGGTTAATACGAGTCTGGATGATGAGCATGTCGTACTGTCTGGCCAGCTGTGTAATCAGCACAGGGAGAGGTTAATACGAGTCTGGATGATGAGCATGTCGTACTGTCTGGCCAGCTGTGTAATCAGCACAGGGAGAGGTTAATACGAGTCTGGATGATGAGCATGTCGTACTGTCTGGCCAGCTGTGTAATCAGCACAGGAGAGGTTAATACGAGTCTGGATGATGAGCACGTCGTACTGTCTGGCCAGCTGTGTAATCAGCACAGGGAGAGGTTAATACGAGTCTGGATGATGTGATGTCGTACTGTCTGGCCAGCTGTGTAATCAGCACAGGATGGGTTAATACGAGTCTGGATGATGAGCATGTCGTACTGTCTGGCCAGCTGTGTAATCAGCACAGGGAGAGGTTAATACGAGTCTGGATGATGAGCATGTCGTACAGTCTGGCCAGCTGTGTAATCAGCACAGGGAGAGGTTAATACGAGTCTGGATGATGAGCATGTCGTACTGTCTGGCCAGCTGTGTAATCAGCACAGGGAGAGGTTAATACGAGTCTGGATGATGAGCATGTCGTACTGTCTGGCCAGCTGTGTAATCAGCACAGGGAGAGGTTAATACGAGTCTGGATGATGTGATGTCGTACTGTCTGGCCAGCTGTGTAATCAGCACAGGGAGAGGTTAATACGAGTCTGGATGATGAGCATGTCGTACAGTCTGGCCAGCTGTGTAATCAGCACAGGGAGAGGTTAATACGAGTCTGGATGATGAGCATGTCGTACTGGCTGGCCAGCTGTGTAATCAGCACAGGGAGAGGTTAATACGAGTCTGGATGATGAGCATGTCGTACAGTCTGGCCAGCTGTGTAATCAGCACAGGGAGAGGTTAATACGAGTCTGGATGATGAGCATGTCGTACTGTCTGGCCAGCTGTGTAATCAGCACAGGATGGGTTAATACGAGTC
>NC_140168.1:118252196-118412641 GCF_963971535.1 Notolepis coatsorum
AGTAACACACACAGTACCTTGCAGAGCCCCCCCCCCCCCCATAGTAACACACACAGTACCTTGCAGAGCCCCCCCCCATAGTAACACACACAGTACCTTGCAGAGCCCCCCCCCCCCCATAGTAACACACACAGTACCTTGCAGAGCCCCCCCCCATAGTAACACACACAGTACCTTGCAGAGCCCCCCCCCCCCATAGTAACACACACAGTACCTTGCAGAGCCCCTCCTGGCTGCCCGTAGTGACACACAGGTCCATCTGGCCGCTCTCCGGGCTGAAGCTGGCCGTGGGCGGGTTGTGGAGGTTCTTCTGTAAATTCTTCATCCACGTCAGAAGTTCTGGGATTCTAGAAAGGAATAAAAATGTGACTTTTTTTTTATAATTTCTTTTTTATCAGCCGCATCTTTTCTTAATCGGTGATTAACTGGGACGACAACGTCTAGGTGTCAAAAGAAACCACACACACACACACACACACACACACACACACACACACACACACACACACACACACACACACACACACAATGGAAACAACATACAAATACAGTAATCTGAGGGATAGTCTGTATTGAATTGATTTCCAAGAGTTATCTTGCTTTTATAACCTCCCTATCTCCGCTATCAGCACGCAGTGACTCAACTCGTGGACACGAGAGCCGCCGGGCGAAGGAGAGAGAGAGAAAGAGAGAGAGAGAGAGACTCGGGGGTGGTCCCCACCTCCCTAAAACAAGCCAGAGTCACACCCCTCATAAAAAAACCAACCCTGAACCCCACCGTCATAGCCAGCTATCGTCCTGTCTCTCTTCTCTCCTTTCTTTCTAAAACACTTGAACGTGCTGTATCCAACCAACTTACTGCTTATCTCTTACAGAATGACCTCCTAGACCCCAATCAGTCTGGCTTCCGGACTGGCCACTTGACAGAAACGGCCCTCATTGCGGTCACAGAGGCACTTCACTTAGCAAAAGCGAAGGGCCTCTCCTCTGTCCTGATTCTCCTAGATCTATCTGCAGCCTTCGACACAGTCAACCATCAGATCCTCCTCGCGGTCCTCGCAGGAATGGGAGTGGCTGGATCTTCGCTGACATGGCTGACATCATACCTCAACGACCGCTCCTACCAAGTGTCATGGAGAGGGACTCTGTCGGCCACCCGCCCCCTCCGGACGGGTGTCCCCCAGGGCTCGGTCCTAGGACCCCTTCTCTTCTCCCTCTACACTAAATCACTGGGTAACATTATCACGTCTCATGGCTTCTCATATCATTGTTATGCCGATGATACTCAACTCTTCCTCTCCTTCCCTCCCTCAGATATCCACGTCTCTGAGCGGATCTTGGCCTGTCTGTCCGACATCTCCGCCTGGATGACGACCAACCACCTCAAACTGAACCTAAGCAAAACAGAATTGCTCCACCTGCCGGCCAAATCGTCCCCCCTGACCGACCTCTCCATCACAGTCGAGAATGCAGCTGTGACCGCGTCCCCGACCGCCAAGAACCTTGGTGTTGTCCTCGACGACCAGTTGAACTTCTCTGCTCACATCGCAGCGACAACCAGAACCTGCAGATTCCTCCTGAGCAACGTCAGAAGGATACGCCCCTTCCTGACAAAAGAAGCCACCCAACTCCTTGTCCAATCAACAGTCATCTCCCGCCTCGACTACTGCAACGCACTGCTAGCTGGCCTCCCGGCCACTGCCACCAAGCCTCTTCAACTCATTCAAAACGCAGCGGCCCGCCTGATCTCAAACCTACCGAAGTCGGCCCATGTCACCCCACTTCTTAGGGACCTGCACTGGCTCCCCATTGCTGCACGTATCCGCTTCAAGGCCCTCGACCTAGCATACCGTGCGGCAAAGGGAACCGCTCCCGCCTACCTCCGGTCAATGGTCTCTAACTACACACCCTCAAGACCCCTACGCTCTGCATCTTCTGGCCGCCTCAGACCTACTCCTATCCAAGCTCCCGGAGGGTCATCAAAGAGAAGCCGCCTATTCTCAGTCCTTGCCCCACAATGGTGGAATGAACTACCCACCCCAGTTAGGACAGCCGAATCCCGTCCAATCTTTCGCCGTCGACTAAAGACTCACTTCTTCAACCATTATCTGAAATGATAAAAAAAATAAATAAAAATCTAACCCTGACTAACCTTACTGTCATGCACTTGTCCTAATAAACTAACCTACACTGTAACACGCAACACTTTGATGAACATTGTTACTCAGCTGATAGAGTTGTACCCTTCTTGCTGTCTTGTCGTACAGAACTTGTAAGTCGCTTTGGATAAAAGCGTCAGCTAAATGACTAAATGTAAATGTAAATGTAAAATGAGAGAGAGAGAGAGAGAAAGAGAACACCTCCGGTCGGCTCTGTTTACACAGGCTGTCATAAAGAGAGATAAAGCAGCTGTAAAGCAGTAACCTCTTCCGCTGCGGTGCTGGATGCGGACCACCAGCAGCAGCACGGCTACGCCAAGACCTCTTGCCTTGATTACTGTAATGCCCTGTACGTGGGCGTCAGTCAGGCCTCCCTCTCTCGTTTGCAGTTGGTGCAAAACGCTGCTGCCTGTCTGCTGACGGGAACGCGAAAGCGGGAGCACATTTCCCCTGTGCTGGCTGCCCTCCACTGGCTTCCTGTGCGTTTTAGGATTGATTTTAAGGTTTTACTGTTTGTTTTTAAATGTTTGAACGGCTTGGCACCGGGTTACCTCTCAGACCTGCTGGAACCCTATGTTCCTCTAAGGTCCCCCAGGTCCTCTGACCAGCTCCTCTTGGCCGTTCCAAACTCCAGGCTGAAGCTTAGGGGGGACCGTGCTTTTGCAGTGGCAGCCCCAAAGCTCTGGAATGAGCTGCCACTGCATGTTAGGCAGGCCCCCACTCTGCAGGTGTTTAAATCACGCCTCAAAACACACTTATTTGCTCTGGCTTTTGTTTTTTAAACCGTTTTTGAGAGATTGGCCTTTTTATGTGACACATTGTACTGTTTTATTATGTGCTTTTATTACATTTTTATGTTTTATCCTATGTTTGTGGAGTTGTACAGCACTTTGGTCAACTTTGTTGTTTTAAATGTGCTATATAAATAAAGTGGATTGGATTGGATTGGATTCTATTCCACTTAGCATTTAGGTGTCCTTGAGGGGGCTCTCCAGGGGGTCCACAGATAAATGTAGAATAGACTAAACAAATCATCACACATGAAGACAGTTGGTTACTATGGAGACTAACATCATCACACATGAAGACAGTTGGTTACTATGGAGACTAACATCATCACACATGAAGACAGTTGGTTACTATGGAGACTAACATCATCACACATGAAGACAGTTGGTTACTATGGAGACTAACATCATCACACATGAAGACAGTTGGTTACTATGGAGACTAACATCATCACACATGAAGACAGTTGGTTACTATGGAGACTAACATCATCATCACATGAAGACAGTTGGTTACTATGTAGACTAAAATCATCATCACACATGAAGACAGTTGGTTACTATGGAGACTAACATCATCATCACACATGAAGACAGTTGGTTACTATGGAGACTAACATCATCCTCACACATGAAGACAGTTGGTTACTATGGAGACTAACATCATCACACATGAAGACAGTTGGTTACTATGGAGACTAACATCATCATCATCACATGAAGACAGTTGGTTACTATGGAGACTAACATCATCATCACACATGAAGACAGTTGGTTACTATGGAGACTAACATCATCACACATGAAGACAGTTGGTTACTATGGAGACTAACATCATCATCATCACATGAGGACAGTTGGTTACTATGGAGACTAACATCATCACACATGCAGACAGTTGGTTACTATGGAGACTAACATCATCAAACATGAAGACAGTTGGTTACTATGGAGACTAACATCATCATCACATGAAGACAGTTGGTTACTATGGAGACTAACATCATCATCACACATGAAGACAGTTGGTTACTATGGAGACTAACATCATCACACATGAATACAGTTGGTTACTATGGAGACTAACATCATCACACATGAAGACAGTTGGTTACTATGGAGACTAACATCATCATCACACATGAAGACAGTTGGTTACTATGGAGACTAACATCATCATCACACATGAAGACAGTTGGTTACTATGGAGACTAACATCATCACACATGAAGACAGTTGGTTACTATGGAGACTAACATCATCATCACACATGAAGACAGTTGGTTACTATGGAGACTAACATCATCATCACATGAAGACAGTTGGTTACTATGGAGACTAACATCATCATCACACATGAAGACAGTTGGTTACTATGGAGACTAACATCATCACACATGAAGACAGTTGGTTACTATGGAGACTAACATCATCATCACACATGAAGACAGTTGGTTACTATGGAGACTAACATCATCATCACACATGAAGACAGTTGGTTACTATGGAGACTAACATCATCATCACACATGAAGACAGTTGGTTACTATGGAGACTAACATCATCATCACACATGAAGACAGTTGGTTACTATGGAGACTAACATCATCATCACACATGAAGACAGTTGGTTACTATGGAGACTAACATCATCATCACCACATGAAGACAGTTGGTTACTATGGAGACTAACATCATCATCACACATGAAGACAGTTGGTTACTATGGAGACTAACATCATCACACATGAAGACAGTTGGTTACTATGGAGACTAACATCATCATCATCATCACCACATGAAGACAGTTGGTTACTATGGAGACTAACATCATCATCACACATGAAGACAGTTGGTTACTATGGGGACTAACATCATCACACATGAAGACAGTTGGTTACTATGGAGACTAACATCATCACACATGAAGACAGTTGGTTACTATGGAGACTAACATCATCATCACACATGAAGACAGTTGGTTACTATGGAGACTAACATCATCACACATGAAGACAGTTGGTTACTATGGAGACTAACATCATCATCACACATGAAGACAGTTGGTTACTATGGAGACTAACATCATCATCACACATGAAGACAGTTGGTTACTATGGAGACTAACATCATCATCACATGAAGACAGTTGGTTACTATGGAGACTAACATCATCATCACACATGAAGACAGTTGGTTACTATGGAGACTAACATCATCATCACACATGAAGACAGTTGGTTACTATGGAGACTAACATCATCATCACACATGAAGACAGTTGGTTACTATGGAGACTAACATCATCATCACACATGAAGACAGTTGGTTACTATGGAGACTAACATCATCACACATGAAGACAGTTGGTTACTATGGAGACTAACATCATCATCACACATGAAGACAGTTGGTTACTATGGAGACTAACATCATCATCACACATGAAGACAGTTGGTTACTATGGAGACTAACATCATCATCACACATGAAGACAGTTGGTTACTATGGAGACTAACATCATCATCACACATGAAGACAGTTGGTTACTATGGAGACTAACATCATCATCACACATGAAGACAGTTGGTTACTATGGAGACTAACATCATCATCACACATGAAGACAGTTGGTTACTATGGAGACTAACATCATCATCACATATGAAGACAGTTGGTTACTATGGAGACTAACATCATCACACATGAAGACAGTTGGTTACTATGGAGACTAACATCATCATCACACATGAAGACAGTTGGTTACTATGGAGACTAACATCATCATCACACATGAAGACAGTTGGTTACTATGGAGACTAACATCATCATCACACATGAAGACAGTTGGTTACTATGGAGACTAACATCATCACACATGAAGACAGTTGGTTACTATGGAGACTAACATCATCATCACATGAAGACAGTTGGTTACTATGGAGACTAACATCATCATTACACATGAAGACAGTTGGTTACTATGGAGACTAACATCATCATCACACATGAAGACAGTTGGTTACTATGGAGACTAACATCATCACACATGAAGACAGTTGGTTACTATGGGGACTAACATCATCATTACACATGAAGACAGTTGGTTACTATGGAGACTAACATCATCATCACACATGAAGACAGTTGGTTACTATGGAGACTAACATCATCATCACACATGAAGACAGTTGGTTACTATGGAGACTAACATCATCACACATGAAGACAGTTGGTTACTATGGAGACTAACATCATCATCACACATGAAGACAGTTGGTTACTATGGAGACTAACATCATCATCACACATGAAGACAGTTGGTTACTATGGAGACTAACATCATCATCACATGAAGACAGTTGGTTACTATGGAGACTAACATCATCATCACGTGAAGACAGTTGGTTACTATGGAGACTAACATCATCACACATGAAGACAGTTGGTTACTATGGAGACTAACATCATCATCACACATGAAGACAGTTGGTTACTATGGAGACTAACATCATCATCACACATGAAGACAGTTGGTTACTATGGAGACTAACATCATCATCACACATGAAGACAGTTGGTTACTATGGAGACTAACATCATCATCACATGAAGACAGTTGGTTACTATGGAGACTAACATCATCACACATGAAGACAGTTGGTTACTATGGAGACTAACATCATCATCACACATGAAGACAGTTGGTTACTATGGAGACTAACATCATCATCACACATGAAGACAGTTGGTTACTATGGAGACTAACATCATCATCACACATGAAGACAGTTGGTTACTATGGAGACTAACATCATCACACATGAAGACAGTTGGTTACTATGGAGACTAACATCATCATCACACATGAAGACAGTTGGTTACTATGGAGACTAACATCATCATCACACATGAAGACAGTTGGTTACTATGGAGACTAACATCATCATCACACATGAAGACAGTTGGTTACTATGGAGACTAACATCATCATCACACATGAAGACAGTTGGTTACTATGGAGACTAACATCATCATCACACATGAAGACAGTTGGTTACTATGGAGACTAACATCATCAGCACACATGAAGACAGTTGGTTACTATGGAGACTAACATCATCATCACACATGAAGACAGTTGGTTACTATGGAGACTAACATCAGCACACATGAAGACAGTTGGTTACTATGGAGACTAACATCATCACACATGAAGACAGTTGGTTACTATGGAGACTAACATCATCACACATGAAGACAGTTGGTTACTATGGAGACTAACATCATCACACATGAAGACAGTTGGTTACTATGGAGACTAACATCATCACACATGAAGACAGTTGGTTACTATGGAGACTAACATCATCATCACATGAAGACAGTTGGTTACTATGGAGACTAACATCATCACACATGAATACAGTTGGTTACTATGGAGACTAACATCATCACACATGAAGACAGTTGGTTACTATGGAGACTAACATCATCACACATGAAGACAGTTGGTTACTATGGAGACTAACATCATCATCACACATGAAGACAGTTGGTTACTATGGAGACTAACATCATCATCACACATGAAGACAGTTGGTTACTATGGAGACTAACATCATCATCACACATGAAGACAGTTGGTTACTATGGAGACTAACATCATCATCACACATGAAGACAGTTGGTTACTATGGAAACTAACATCATCATCACACATGAAGACAGTTGGTTACTATGGAGACTAACATCATCATCACACATGAAGACAGTTGGTTACTATGGAGACTAACATCATCATCACACATGAAGACAGTTGGTTACTATGGAGACTAACATCATCACACATGAAGACAGTTGGTTACTATGGAGACTAACGATAGGTTATGTAGATAACCTAGTTATATTAGTATTGGCTAAGCGTCCCGCTCTGAGCCTTACGAGATACTTCTATCTCCTGTGATACCTAATGTATCTCCCACGAACAAAAAACACATGCACCCCACCTGTATGGGGCCCCGCCCCTTATGGTGGTACCACCCATATAACCATGACTCTGGTCATGAAACACCCTTCCTCGCCAAAAACCCGTCCCAGGAAAAGACCCCTCAAGAGGGAACTCAGGGCGCGCAGAGCGGGACGCTTAGCCAATACTAATATAACTAGGTTATCTACATAACCTATCGTTATATTTCGTATTGCATCGCGTCCCGCTCTGAGCCTTACGAGATAATGGGGAAGAGCGGGCGCGAGACCCGACAGATGTACCCCCTGAGGACCCGTAAGCCCACATCAAGGGGTGCAGGGAGCCCTGTCACCCCATCCTTCCTAACGAAGGGGGGGCGCAGTCAACTCCACCTGAATGCGAACAAGAGGGAGCCAGAACCCCTTGAACACACCGTACAGGCGGAACCACGTGTGACTCAACACACTGCGGCCCATACCCATACACTCCTGCTACCCGACCAAAGGACGGGAAGCAGGAAAGGCCACAGACCCCAGAACCGCCTGGGAGACAGAACCCCCGGTCATGTCCATGAGGTAAAACCTTACAAAGGGGCCCGGTGAGGACCATGAAGCTGCAGCACAGATGTCCTCCACCGAGGCCCCACCCAGGAGAGCGGCAGAGGCAGCCACCCCACGAGTGGAGTGCGCCCTGACGCCCCCAGGGGGATCCTGCCCAGCCAACGTGTAGCAGAGGGCAATACCCTCGCACAACCAATGGGACAGGCGCTGCTTCGACAGTGCCTTACCAGCACGAGCCCCACCGTAACAGACAAAAAGCTGGTCGGTAACCCTGAAGTCCTGAGTACGGCTGAGGTAAATCCCCAAAGCACGGACTGGACATGACAGGTGAAGGCCCGCATCTAACTCACTAGTGTGAGGAGGAGGACGAAAAGCCTGAACCACAATATCCCGGGAGCGGAAGGAACTCCGGATATTCTTAGGCACGAAAGCAGGATTAGGTCGCAGAGTGGCACCGCAATCGGTCCGAAAAGACAGGCACTCTGGACGTACCGAGAGAGCACAGAGCTCACCCACGCGTTTAGCGGAAGTGACAGCCAGTAGGAACGCGGTCTTGAAAGACAGCCGTCCCAACGGCGCCTGCTCGAGCGGCTCAAACGGGGCCAAGGACAACCGACCGAGGACCAATTGAAGATCCCAAGTCGGAGCCAAGGAGCGTTGCACCGGCTTAACGCGTCGAGCGCCAAGCAGGAAACGCTTCACAAGAGGGTGGCTGAACAAAACAGTCCCCTCAAAACCCTCATGACAGGAGGATATAGCTGCCGCATATACCCTCACTGTCGAAGCCGACAGCCTACCAAGAAGAGACTGGAGATAACCCAGAACAGCATCCAGGGGGCAGGAGACTGGGTCCCAGCCCCCCCTCTTACACCATTCTTGGAACGCACGCCACCTGCCCGCGTAAACCGCGACAGTGGAGGGAGCATGCGCACACCGGATGGTATCAACCACTGCGGGATCCATCCTCTCCAGACTCACCCTCCCACCAGCCACACCACCAGGCGTTGACCCAACACCGGAGGCTGGACAAGCACTCCGTTGTGCTGCGAGAGGGCCGTCGCTGACCACGGAATGACCCAAGGAGGAGCGACCAGAAGCTGGATTAAGACCGGGAACCACACTGACGTGCCCCGGTCCGGCGCGACCAGGATCACCGTCCTGCGCTCCCTCCGTATCCGCTCCAACAGCTGACTCAACAGCTGTACAGGAGGGAAGGCGTACAGAAGACCGGGCGGCCACGGAAAGATCGAGAAGGCATCCACCCCCAAGGGGGGATGATCCGCTCGACTGAGCGAGAACCACAAGGGGCACTTGTGAGAACGTCGGCACGCAAACAGATCTACCGAGGCCTCCCCGAACCGATCCCAGATCTGTCTGACTATGTCGGGGCGGAGTTCCCACTCGTCGCGACGAGGACCGCCCCGAGACATTATATCCGCCGCCACATTTTCCGTACCAGGAACGTGGAGCGCCCGCAGACTGCGCAGCCTGCGGGATGCCCATAGCAACAGTTCGCGCGCCACCCGGAGCAGGCGGGCGGAACGAGTCCCACCCTGCCTGTTGATATACGCCGCCGCCGTCACATTGTCCGTCCTGATCAAAACGTGTTCGCCTACCACCAGGTGGCCGAGCCGTTTGAGGACCAGGAGGACCGCCTTCAACTCCAACACATTGATATGCAGGACAGCTGGGTCGGCATGACCCGTCCAGCTGCCCCCCACTGCGTGGGTCCGAAACGCCCCTCCCCAACCTGTGAGAGAGGCGTCGGTGAAAACCGTGACGTGGGAGCCACTGCTGCCCATGGGGACCCCAGCGGAGAGGATACCCAGCCTCCCCCAGTGGGCGAGATCCCCCCATATCGACAAAGGAACAGTCAACCGTCTCCCTTTGCCCCACACCGGATCTATTCTCAAAGAGAGAAACCACCTCTGTATCCGCCTCATAAAGAGGAGGCCAAGAGGAACCACCGTGTGGGCCGCCGACATAAGGCCCAGCAGACGCATCACCTGCAGCGCCGTAACCGTCCCTCCCAGACGGAAACCCCCGAGCGCGTGACGGAGATCCCCCCGACGCTGCTCCGAGAGGGTCGCAAGCATGGGCTTCGACCTCAATGTCAAGCCCAAGTACTCCACCTGTTGACTGGGAAGAGGGGTACTCTTCTTCCAATTCACAGCAAAACCCAGGCTGGTGAGGAATTCCACCACCGGTCGAGTATGAGACCTGGCAACCTCCTCTGAACGGCTGAGGAGCAGAATGTCGTCGAGATAGAACAGAACTCGTATCCCCCGACGACGTAAAGGCCCCAGAGCAGCCGCCACGCACTTGGTGAATGTGCGGGGAGCCAGAGAATAACCGAACGGCATTCTGTGGTACTCGTACGCTACGCCCTGAAACAGGAACCGTAGGAACTTCCTGTGAGGAGGGAAAATGGGTATGTGAAAATACGCATCCTTCAGGTCTATGGAGGTGAACCAGTCCCCCCTCCTGACAGCAAGCAGAAGGAGTCGGACGGTCAACATCCTGAACGGTCTCACTACAATCAACCGATTGAACATGGACAGATTCAGTATAGGTCTGACCCCCCCAGTTTTCTTGGGCACCAGAAAATAACGGGAGTAGACGCCTGACATTGCGTCCTCTCTCGGGACCACAACGACGGCCTGCTTCGCCAACAGAGATTGGATCTCGTCGGCCAGGGCTGTCACCGCGCCCGACCCTAACAATAGGGTCGGCACCAAACCTGAGAACGGAGGATGGGGCCGCGCAAACTGCAAAACCAGCCCCGCCTCTAACGTTCTCCTCATCCACCGATTCAAGGGACATTCCCGTCACCATATGTGAATATAATCCCACAGCGCCCCCGCCGTCAACTGACGCTGGGCCGCAAGGAACAGCAGATAATTGGCCCGGTCCCCCCCGTCGTGCAAAGCACCCAAGGGAGGACCCCGACAGAAAGGGCCGGTTTGATACGGGAGGAGCGGTCATCAAACTTGTGGACACACACTCACCCCCTGAACACCCCTCCAGCACACGCTGAGGAGCCGTTCCGCAGCCAGACACGCAAGGCCTGAGGACCCCATGGGCTCCTACACGCCGAAGCCCTGCAGTGATATTGCTACCACTCAAATCACGCCAGCCTCTCCTTTGCAGACCACTGCCGGTTTGACGGGAGTGGGAGGCAACAGCGCGATACCCCGCCTGGCGAGGGCGAAGCCGGGGTAACCCCTGCTGAGCATTCAACAGAAGAGGCACCGAGTCCCCCTGCTGACCACTGGAGCTAGTGGCAGCTGTAACACCAGGTTCCACCCACCCACAACCTGCGGTGTAGGAACCACGCGACGACGGAACATTCTCACGGACAGACCCAGGCTCAGCCATCAACTGGGTGTCAGCCCCTGTCTCCATGAGAAGTGAAGAATGGGGCCGCATACGCTTCAAAGAAGGTTCGCGGCCCGCAGCCAAAGGAGAACACTCAGAGCCCCGCTTCTGAGGGTAACAGAAAGCGGACTGAACGGGGAGCGGGCTGCTCGCGGCAAAATGACGACGGGGTGGTTTACCAACCCCGAAATCACCCAAAATGGCCGATCCCTCGGCCGCCAAGACTGTCGGCCTTGCGAAACCCTGTCGATTCTCCAACCAGGGCACCACTGGCGGGGGAAACATGGCCGCCTGTCGAGGATCTCGCCACAGTCGTTGACGAGACCGTGCTCCCACCCCTGGCTGCACAGCGTGAGGCGGTGTAGGACCCGAATCAAAAACCGCCTGCGCCTCCACAGAACGCCCAAAAAGACTATCTGTGGAAAAAGGAGTCGTGAGGAGAGAAAACCTATCCTCTTCCCCAAGAGGAGACTGCTCCAACCAAACATGCCTAACAACCAAAGTCGATAGCATCCGAATCCTCCCCGCAGTTATAGCTTGCGACTGAGTCAAGATCTCTATAACACCACAAACATGAATCACGTTCATAGTGTCGGTTGGACCCAAAGACCTACAACCCGACGCCATCTTGGATAGGAAAGTAGCCAGCTGAGCCACAACACTGGCCGCCGCTAAATGCCATCCTGCAGCAGTATACCACTCATTCGTCCATACTGCCACCCTCCGAGCCGACATGCTATCAAGCAACGGCCGGGCGGAACGTCGTTCATCCCCGCCTGGGCACAAAAAAGAAGCTACCTGGCTACTTAGCCAAGGTACCCCCGGGCTGCACCCCGTCGTCAGCCCCTTCACCCGCAAAAAAGGTAAATAGAGCTCAGCGAACCCCCCCACACCCACCACCGACTGACCTTCATCAATGAAGGTGGCAAGAGGAGGGAAAAGCGGAATCCCGCGGCGGGGATTATTAGACATTCCAGCGTCAACATCAGCGTTAGCAGAAGAAGCAGCAGTAGCATTAGCATTAGCAGTAGCATTAGCATTAGCGTCAACAGCATGTTCCAGGATCGCCAAGACATCGCCCACTACAGTGGAACGATCGCCAAGCCGCCCCGGCCCTGGTGCCGAAACATACTCCACAGCACGACCAACACCGACATTGACGCCTACTGACACAGACCTCACCTTTGTACAAGCCGACCCGTTAGCCAAACCTTGTACGCTGCCCCTCGGTCCGTCGCCGTCAGCCGAGGAACCACCAGCATAGGTCTCATGTGTCGCCGAAACAAGCTCCAGAGAATCCAGGGAAAAACAACTCTCCGGTAAGCCCTCAACATTATTAATCTTCCTTAATCTTTTCATTCCGCTAGCTCGTATGGTGCACGCATCCAATACGCTGGGACGAAAATAGAGGAAGGGTGTTTCATGACCAGAGTCATGGTTATATGGGTGGTACCACCATAAGGGGCGGGGCCCCATACAGGTGGGGTGCATGTGTTTTTTGTTCGTGGGAGATACATTAGGTATCACAGGAGATAGAAGTATCTCGTAAGGCTCAGAGCGGGACGCGATGCAATACGAAATATAACATCATCATCACACATGAAGACAGTTGGTTACTATGGAGACTAACATCATCATCACACATGAAGACAGTTGGTTACTATGGAGACTTATACAACGGCATGCAAATTTCTCGATTCTGATTGGCCATTTACACGTCTTTATTGGCAACAATCCACGGTCCTGGGCTCAGGACCCGCCCACAACCGAATCACATATCACTCCCCGGCTCACTCCGGGAGAAAACAAGATTGCGGACAACAAATGGATATGTTGATAGCACCATAACGACTAAATATGAAGCGATTCTGTCAAGGGGAATGTGTTAGTCCTTTAAACAATGTTGGATGATGTAATTGATGGGTCTTGAGTCAATCTAGAACAAAAGAAAAATCGCGGATTGATTGATTGATTAATTGATTGATTTAAATGTCTACTTCCTTCCCACTGACTGCAGCGTTCACTCTCACACTGTCCGACGCTGGCGTACCCACAAACACACACACACACATACACACACACACACACACACACACTGTGACACACACACACACACACACACACTGTGACACACACACACACACACACGCACACACGCACACACACACACACACACTCCTGTCTGCAACAGCGGGGGAGTCAGACTGAGAGAGAAGCAGCGCTGTTTTAAGTGAGCATGGTCTATTGAATTGATTGATTGGTTGATTGCTAATTTTATTACTGTACCCCTGGTTTCCAACTGGTTAAGTTTAGGCTAAAAGAAATAAATAAAAAGGGCGAAGAAAACGTTTTTTTCCTATAGGGCAAAGAAAACGTTTTAATTTGTTTTACCTACTTTATATAGAAGCATCTAAGAATGAAGTTCTATGGAAAGTAGGTCTGCATTCCCTTAACAATTGTGTGTATTGAGCCGTACTGTATTGTACCCATTCTGCATCTGGTAATAAAATTTTCAATCAATCATTCCAATAATACACAGTTGGATGTGTTAGTTTGGTTGGATGCACTTCAAGCTGCTTCCACATGGAGGCAACTTGTCTTTTTTGTAGTTGTGGGAACTACTTTTTCTGGCGGATGGTTTTTTCAATAAATCTTCGATTAATGTGTGTTTATTGTATAGAAATAAGGTTGGATGAATCTGGCAGTTGTATAAAAGCTTTACACCACTTGTAGTCGTGATTTGTGACCAATAAACCATGCCTAGGGGGGTCTAACGACCACCCCTAGGCATGGTTTATTGGTCACAAACCACTCCTGCGCGTGATGTAATGCTTAATAACATCATCATCACACATGAAGACAGTTGGTTACTATGGAGACTAACATCATCACACACATGAAGACAGTTGGTTACTATGGAGACTAACATCATCATCACACATGAAGAGTTGGGTTCATTGGATCCACAAGAGCCTCAGCTTTACAGTCAGACCCAATTTGTGATGTTTAGGGACCCAGTCTGCATTAAATAGGTGAAAATAACACATTTGTACTGGATGCAGAAAAATGCATGGTTCTTGCCCAAAGGTGCCTGAGGTAGGCGTGTCTGCAAAGGAGAGACGTGTGGACCCATAGAACCCATTTTCATATAGAACCCTGGCAGCACATCACCCCCACTCTGCAAAAACTCCACTGGCTCCCCGTCAACTACAGAATCCCCTACAAGATCCTCCTCCTCACCTAGAAATCCCTGCACGAGTCAGGTCGTCTCCATCCTACCTGACCGACCTACTGCACCCCTACCCTCCAGCACGCGGCCTCCGCTCCTCCAATTCCAACCTCCTCACCATCCCCCGCACCAGGCGTTCCACACTGGGAGACCGAGCCTTCTCCTTGGTGTCCCCAGGCTGTGGAACTCCCTCTCCCCCTCCGTCCGAGGCTCCGACACCATCAACCTCTTCAAGACCCATCTAGAAACACACCTGTTCACACTTGCCTTCTCGCAACACGGTGCTGCTCCAAAGTAGCCCACCCCCTTCACCCCCTGACTTTTTTTAAGCTACCGATTCCGTAATTTTTTTTTGCGTTTTTGTTTCTTGCAAATCGACTGCACCGTGCTTCCTTTTCATTTTTATTTCTTTTACATTTACTTGTTATATACAGTATATATATATATTCATATTTGTATCTTATGTTTTTATATAGTTTCTCTCAACTCTCTTTTTATGTAAAGTGTCCTCGAGTCCGAGAAAGGCGCTTCTCTTTAAATCGAATTTATTATTATTATAGATATCTTTGAGACAGAGGTCAAGGGACCCCTTTGAAAATGGCCATGGCAGTCTACCCCCCCCCCAGTCTATTACCCTGCCCATACCTGTACCCCCCCCCCCCCCCCGCACATGCTGCTATGATACCCAAATGAATCAATAGAGGCATATCTTATCTTGTTCTGGAATTCATATGTAACAATATATACCTTCTCAGGTGGGGGTCCCTGGGACAAGATCTTATCAAATGGGGGTCCTTGTCCAATTACGTATCAATTTGGTAAAAAGGTTTGAGAACCCCTGGCCTACAGTAGGAGGGTTAAACACGGGGACATGCGGTGGTGAAGACACAGTAGGTGGGATACGTGTGGTTCCAGAGGCAAGTGTCTTCACCACCACACCATCTGCGGACCAAGCTGTCTCGAAACGAATAACTCGGAAATGAACCAAAACGCTTCCCAAAAACACATACAAAATGTCAGTATCCACTACTGTGAGTGCAGACGGAGGGGAAGAGGTTAAACAAACGTGGGAGTATATTGTAATGAGGTCACTCCGGTTAGCCATCTCCATGCACCTGGCCCTCTCTCTCACCCGTTGGAAGCGGAATACTGCAGTGCCCTTTTCATCAGGGTCTCGTCAATGGTGAGCGTGTCTCCGTTCTTCATCTTTATGGAGGCCGACAGGAAGGGGAAGGTGTCGGGGTTGGGGGCTCCTCCGGCCAGGGAGATCAGGGAGGCGGGGGACCGCTGCTGCAGCTCAGCTTCACGCAGGGAGAGGAAGAGGAAAGCTCACTTTGTTTATCCTTTTCTCCCCACACACAAATCGTTGATCACAAAAACATTAGATTAGATTAGATTAAAATGTATTGTCATCATACAGCACAGGTACAGCACAACAAATTGATAATATACAATGAAACTGGACTTCTTTATGAGACTGGAAGTCTTTATTTGTAGCACACATTGCTACATTGTCATACAGCGAACACACATGCGCTGATGGGTGACACATAGGGACACACACACATGAAATGGGTTGCGGTGTGGGGCCGTGCCCGAGGACCAATCCAAGTGCTCCTGTCCGTCTTCGTCAGGGACGCGACAGTGTTATCGATCTGTTCTGCATGTTTTTCCATTGGGTTTATTTAATTTTCCTTGTGAGCATGAGGAGAACATGCAAACTCCAGAAAGGCACGGGAGATACCCCACCTGGGTACCTGGCAACCCGGCAACCTGGTCCCCAAGCGGGAATCTAACCCAGGACCTTCTTGCTGTGAGGCAACAGTGTTAACCACTGCACCACCTCCACTGCCAATGTACAGGGCCCAGTAGTTAAAAACGTTTAATCTCAATCAGATCCGATCAGATTTTGAAATCCCATTTTTGGTGATCCAGGATCAGACAACTTGGCCAGATTTTGTCCCGGTATTTCAAAGCAATTCAGGATAGGGCAGACTTTTCAAGATTACTAGATCCTGAATATCAGTGCTTTAATCCTTCCGATCTCCATCTAGTTCTAGTGGATAAGACCACATTGTAGAGACATCTATAATGTCTAATTATATTTTTAAATACATAAAGGACATAAAATCATAATGTAATTGTAATTTAAAAAAATTCTCCCACTAGGGTAACAAGTCGATTTTCTGATCTGATATCAAAGTGATCGAATCCTGTTTTTTGGTTTTGAACTACCCAAAATCCAAATCTGATCCGATCAGATTTGTAAACCCCATTTTTTGTGATCCAGGATCAGACAACTCTGACAGATTTTATCCCGGTATTTCAAAGCAATCCAGGATAGGATCACCCTGATCCAGATTCAGACTGTTCAAGATGACTAGATCCTGAATATCAGTGCTTTAATCTTACCGATCTTACTCCATCTAGTGGATATGGAAAAAAAACAAGGACCACATTGCAGAGACATCTATAAAGTCTAATTATATTGTTAAATACATAAAGGACATAAAATCATAATGGAATTGTAATAAAAAAAAAAAAATACTACTAGGGTAACAACAAAAAAACATTAATTCAAAGGCAGTTGATCAACCAGGCGTGCTTTGAGGAGCTGAATTATAAGTGAGGTTTCAGTTTGCTGAAGGTGATGACAGATGGACTTTTTTTTGGTTGAAGATATTTTTTCTTTAATCTAAATTACATTTGTGATTGACAATCTTTGTTGTCTTTTATGAGCATAAACATTTATGTCATCAGCATTTGGTTGAAAACAAAATGGGCCACCACAAATGTAACCACAAAATTAAGCCCATCCTACAGGCGCAGCATTTTGAAGCAGTAATCCATGCATTTGTGACGACTAGGCTGGATTACTGCAATGCACTTTATATAGGGGTGAGTGGATCACTTTATATAGGGGTGAGTGGATCACTTTATATAGGGGTGAGTGGATCACTTTATATAGGGGTGAGTGGATCACTTTATATAGGGGTGAGTGGATCCTCAGTGGCTCGCCTTCAGATGGTGCAGAACGCCGCTGCACGTCTTTTAACTGGCACTCGTAAATATGACCACATCTCACCGATTTTATCCTCACTCCACTGGCACTGTGCACTTTAGGATTCATTTTAAAATTATTTGATTTGCTTTTAAAGCTCTTCATGACCTTGCTCCACCCTACCTCTCTGAGCTGTTGCAGGTCTATACACCTTCCCGCTCTCTCAGGTCAGCTGACCAGCTGCTCCTAGTGGTGCCTACAACTAGGCGTAAGCTCAGGGGGGACCGTGCTTTCTCCGTTGTCGCCCCCAAAGTGTGGAATGAGCTGCCACTGCAGATCAGGCCTCATCACTGCCCCGTTTCAAAGGCCTCCTTAAGACCCACCTTTTCTCTCTGGCTTTCGACACCATGTAGCTTGTTGATTTTATGATCTTATTGTCTTACTGTGTTATTGTTGTATCGTTTTGTTACTGTGTCCTTTGCTTTTAAATATTTTTTAAGTACTCTGATCTATTTAAATTAGTATTGCTGCCTATGTTTACCTTTTTTTTTTTTTTTTGTACTCTTGTTTTTTTTTATTTATCTATTTTTAGTGCTGCTTATAGTTTTTAATATGCTCCCTCTGCATAGCACTTTGTGCCCCTGTGGCTGTTAAAGCGCTTTATAAATAAAATTGGATTGGATATTTGTTCATTTTTAAGGCCCTTATTGGTAAGCTACCTCCTTATACTACATCAGTATTGGTAAGCTACCTCCTTATACTACATCAGTATTGGTAAGCTACCTCCTTATACTACATCAGTATCAGTATTGGTAAGCTACCTCCTTATACTACATCAGTATTGGTAAGCTACCTCCTTATACTACATCAGTATTGGTAAGCTACCTCCTTATACTACATCATTATTGTGTAGCAGAGTGGCTTATTGGAACTGCCCCTTTAAGACAGACAGTCTAGCCATATAGGCCCTCAGCTGAGTTGATTGCAGACTGTAAAGCAGAGCAGGAGAGAGGAGTGAAGTGAGAGCAAGGGAAATACAGAGACAAAAACGTGAGTTAGAAGGCAAAGAACAAGTCGATTTGGAGGAAACTGTGACAGACTCATCATGTATCCTGTAGCACACAACATGGCCGATCAAAGAGAGTATCACCTGTAAAGAGAAGACACCAGTGCTGGCAAGTTAACTCCTTCCATGAACTGTCTCTTCAAACCGCCAACTATCCCGGACTTGACCACCTTGTTTTAAATTACTCAAGATCTCCAGTGTCCCTGTTCTTCCAGCTTCAATTGGAATGGAATTTTGGAACCTATGGAAACCATTCTAGTGACTGGCTGTGGCTGGTCCTTAAGCTCCCCAGAGTTTGCTCGGAACAGGGTCAATCTGCATTTTGCTATGATGCCCCTCTAGCTCATGGAATGAACTCCAACAGTCCTTAAAGCTTGAGATTCTCCCCTCACCTTGATCTCCAACCTTTGTCAATCAAGTTGTACATGTTTTAATTGATTGTTATCCTTACTTGTTTTATATGCCCTTTTGCTTATTTCTGCATGTACACTCGACGTGACTGTAAATGAGGGAAACCTCAGTTGCCTTTCGAGATTGACTATCAGTTCGAGATTGAGTATAGGCAAAGGTGGAATTTCCCTTTAAGGTTTGGGTTAAGGTAAGGGCTATGTTTATAAAGATGATAATTATGAGTTCAAATGCACACAGCTTAACCAGTTTTTCACCAAGACGGGAAGAGAGAGTAGAAGGAGAGAGATACGGAAGACGCTACTGATAGAAGACACTACTGATAGAAGACACTACTGACAGAAGACACTACTGACAGAAGACACTACTGACAGAAGACACTACTGATAGAAGACACTACTGATAGAAGACACTACTGATAGAAGACACTACTGACAGAAGACACTACTGATAGAAGACACTACTGACAGAAGACACTACTGATAGAAGACACTACTGACAGAAGACGCTACTGACAGAAGACACTACTGAGTCTGACAGAAGACGCTACTGACAGAAGACACTACTGACAGAAGACACTACTGACACAACACACCCATGCAGTGTTTGTTACGTACTGAGCCTAGAACGACTATCAATGATTATCGTTAGGTTATGACTATAACCAAGTTCTGTTAGTATAGCGACGCTCGGCGTCACTCTCTGCACTGTCCTCGCACACAGGGAGCGAAATTAACTTTTTGACTCACCGGCCAGTGGCGGGTAGATGGGAAGAGTCTACCCGCCAAGCATATTTCTTACCTGCCAACATTTTTTTGATTAAAAAAAAATATATATATATATATTTTATATAATTTTCTTTTTTTTAAATAAAATATATATTATATAATCATACTTGTAGTTGTATTATCTGCGAGACATCGCCACCACGCAATAAGTCAAAATGCTTGCTATCTGCAAACAGCTCCACTGTCTGTGTGTATACTTGAGTAGCCTCCAGCTCCAGCAAGGATTCTCCGGCCCTGCAGCTAGACCCTATATTCAGCTAGACCCTACATTCAGCATGCAAGGATTCTCCGGCGATGCAGCTGGACCCTATTTATAACGTTACGGTTCTTTTGTCAAATCACATTCAACATGCCCTCAGCTAGAATACGCATTCAATCAATGTTATAAGACATTGATATCAGACATTGATATCTGTAGCTACTGCTAGCCCGGTAGATAACGTTAAGACAATTTAGTTTACTGGGACAGGTAGATCTAACGTGAGCTAGCTAAGCTAGCTAACGAGGGAACAGAGGTATTATGCACTCGAGTCGACTATTGCTGGAGCATTTGTTGATATCAGCAGCTATCAGTAGCTAGCCAGCTAGATACCGTTAGACAATGCCTCGTCATGTATTAAACTAAAAGTGAATAGTTGACTGGGTCATTGTTTAAACAGTAACGGTAGCTCATGGAGGTCCGATATAGACTAGAGCAGACTGCCCGCATATCGCAATGGTGGCGTTTCAGGAAGTAAACAAGCCAAATGAGAGCTTCCGATTGGTCATTTGCTTTCTTTCTCGTGAAACCAGTCACGTCACTCTACTGTGATTGGACCGTTGACTTGAGTGCAATGTGGGACTTGTAGTTTTTTAACGATCTCGCGGCGTAGAGACGAGAGAGGCTATAATCTGTACTCGCACAATCAAAATAAGAGTATCGTTATGAACTACACGTCTACACGCCACACGGCGGGCAGCCCTCTAAGTGTCAAGCGGCAAAGGTAAAAACTGAGCGCCCCTGGCGGGCGGCGGGCTTTCGTTTCGGTCCCTGCTCGCACACGTGCACACGCACTGAATAAAGACCACAATGTACCTTTAATCCCAATATTTGTCTGACCACACCCATATCAGCTTACCCATATAAGCAGGGGTGGGGCCACCCACTCGCCTCCTTCCCAAGCTTTCACCACAAGGCGAGATCAAGGGCTGCAGCGGCGTCGGACGCCAAGCGTCGCTATACTAACAGAACTTGGTTATAGTCATAACCTAACGTTCTGTATCGTATTAGCTCTCGCTCGGCGTCACTCTCTGCACAAGGGAGGCCGAGCGAGAGCCATCGGCCGACAAATACACCCCGCTGAAAGCCCCCCACAACCATCAGAACAGGGAGGGCCGAGCCCCCCCGACCCACCCTAATGGAGGGCACCCCCCCTATTGCACACCAGGGAATCAACCACCTTGGTGTTACCCAATGCGGCGGTTGTTCCTATAACCCCTCAAGAAAAAACTCCAAAACACACCTGCGAGTATACACCGGCTATACCGCAGTACAAGTGTTTCAGTTTTCAAAAAGGGTTAACCCAGGCCTACGGGTCGACGAAACATTACTTCGGACCGGGCCTGGCGATACGGGAAGCACAGGGTCACCAGAGGAGGTCAAAGACCACCCCAACAGGCCCCTCTTCGCCATGCGTGAGAGAAGAGCGAAAAAGAATGGAGAACCAGCCCCAAGCACACCGTACTAGGTTTTCCCAGGCGGTCTCCCAACCAAGTACTAACCAGGACCAACCTGTGTAGCGGCCGAGATCCGACGAGATCGAGCGTGTACAGGTTGGCATGGCCGTAAGCCATTACGACAGTGCTGAGTAAAAATTTACCCAACCAGGGTCTCCATAGCGCTTAACCCTGTGACACCCGGACCGACCTGGCATTTTTCCCCCTGAAAAAAGCCCAAGTCCCTCAGGGTACCAGAACAGCAGATCTGCATCCCCGGCGGACAACGGGTTCAACTGATCCGGACCAGCGTGACCAGAACCAGTCCCGTGCCCTAACCACGCCGACATGCCTACTCCAGGAGAAAGGGCAGATATGCGTGTTGATCTTAACATGAAAAGAAGGCGCCACCCAGACGTTCGGGCGAACCGCGCCCGGTGGCCCACCCCCAGGGCGTGAGACCCCTCTACATATGTTCAGATCCATTCCGTCATCATCCCCCAGACATGAACGAGAATCCGTCGATAACCAACCCAGGTCGTGGGATGTGGTCGTCGGAAGAGGAAAAACCTCCATCCCAGTTGCTTTATAAAAACGCCGTTTTAACCTCAAGCAACCAAGGCGTGCCAGTCAGTCGCCTGTTTACAGCGAGCTAGCACTATACGTGCGTCGGGACACACCCACATCAATGAACAAGCTATTTAGACCTGTCATTGAATCTCCAAGGCGCCCAGGGGAACGACAAGAGGGGTGTGACACTTCCTAACTCCAACTCTTTTTTAATAGAAAAGAAGGAAGCACCAACAGTATGTATCCCAGTCTACACAGCCGGGGGTAAACATTTTTCACATTTTTACATCCCACCACCCTCCCATAGGAAGGAGACGGGAATCCCCAGAGAGACTTCCCACGCGAGCTGTACAGATTGAAAAGAATATATTGCACCTTGAGCCATGTAAAAAATTGGTTTTAGGGCTCTCCGGGGATGAGGCACTGAACCCATACACACTCAATAATCGAATTGAATCGAATACATACACAATAGAATAGGACACCTTCTAGAGGGTCCACTCACCTTGACAATCTGAGGAGGAGGCTCTGTACTCTGAAGGAGGCTCCCTCACATGGAAGGAGGAGTCCGAACTCACAGAAGGCCCGAATAGGCGCTTGGTGAGGAGGAGCCCTGACCACCCCCCCGAAAACAGATCCATCACATGGACCTGAACAGCACACGGAAGTCCTACCAACAGAGACGCGCACGGTGACGTACTCTATGGCGGGGGAATTTCTGCGGTGCACACGCCCAATATTCCAGGCCGTGGGACCAGGAAACCCCCCCCCCCCCTCACCCCGTAACGTGCCGAACCGCAACGTGACAGGAACCTTGAAGGACAGGGGGTGTACCCCTGACCAACAGAAAAAAGGGGGAGAGGAAAGGTTACCAGTTCACCCCTTTACGACCCCACACCCATGATACGATGTAATGACAAAAAGAGAGTATGACACAGTCATAGTCAGCTCTATGAAGCGTTTGACAGCTTCACACAGCGCATGAGCTAACCTGCTATCTGATTTTTACTAAGGAAAAAACACAGAATAGAGAGGGCTCTCTAAGAGCCCCGGTCCAAACTTACACATGTGCTTCTGTGGCCAGTCCAACCCAGTTGTAGGTCACATGACACACACAACCCATCATCACCTACAAAAAATGGCAAAAACACTCTACAGAGGAACGCCGTTTTTCATAATGAGAGAATACATAATTCTCGATTAGTATCGGCCACAGGCCTTGCTAAGCACACACGAAAGCGACCAACAATCTTTTCTTTTAGGAAAATAAAGGTTCTCCAGCAGATTTAGCACAACCTCAGCAATCAAGCTAAGGGTTACATCGTATCCCTACCACACATTGACACAATGTAGTGCAACAACATGTCCACTCTGATAGGAGGATGAAGAAGTCCCCAGGGAACCGGGGGGAAAAACACAATCCTCCGACTTTACCCTTAATACGGCCAGTTAAAACAGGAAAACCTGTTAATATGTGAACACACTGTTTATTGTCATTACAGGCTGAGAAAAGAACCATTCTTTACTCATTTGTCACTAAGCATAGCTTCATAGGTTAGTTAACCCCCTTAGTTGTGAGTACACGGTACATATAAACACACATGATGTTTCTCACACAACAACCAGATCATTTTCACATCTGTAACAACAACCCGATTTGCACGGAGAAGCTAATTACCAGTGACAAGACAATTCACACATAACTCGCGTCGTATCCTAAATGTATTGCAGCAACACACGTTTTTGGAAAACATCGTTATCTACAAAACATTTAGAAGGTAAAGCCAGAAGACGTGTATAAGGTCTGGCCAAACCTTGCCTACCCCGGAGCGTAGATCAACGAAGTGCAGTCTCAAGGCCCCGTAGTAAACACAGCCGTCCTGTGTTGCCGACCCGGCCAGCGTCGCCGCTCCAACCCGTCGCTATGGTCCCCTTTGTTGACGCAATCCTTGCCGTCCTGGCTCAGGGCAGGGTCGACGAACATCCCCTGTCAAAGATGACGTCGTAGTCAAGAGTGTAAAACATGTTATAATCAAAGCACGTTCAACAGAGTAGCATTAAGCTAACGGCCGCCCTAACCGTCGGACGCTACCGCCCCCGCCCGCGAGACGCCGAGCGAACGGCGCGCGCGACCAGAGAGTAGCTTCGAATCCCCCCCGCCTCTCCCCGTGAGGGAGAGGAGAGTCGGGAACCGCGGCGGCGCGCGAGGTGCCGGAGCCACCCCGCACTGGACCTAGGCCGATAGCAGCAAGCTAACGTTCCCCAGCCTAACCTAGTAGGCCACCTAGTGATCACCGCAGGCTAGCGCCGCAGCTAACAGCTGACTGGCTAACAGTAGGCCACCACTAGCACGTAAGCTAAGCAGCTATCACCTGAACGTGTACACAATGATATAACACTCACCCAGACAGGCCGCCGTTCTGAAACCCTCCTCACTTTTTAAGAGAAAAGAGAAACAAGATGTTAACACAGTTTTACAACGGTGATTTTACCACACCCGACGGAGCCAGCACAATACCCAACTGGCCTGTGTAGCTGACTTTGAACACAGATCTTCCGCTATCGAACATCTATGCCCATATCTCCTCGGGAGGGAATACTCTCATTTGGATATGAAAGAAGGGGCCTACACGGTGACAGAGAGATATCCACTCGTCCAGAAAACACAGGGATCACCAGTGTTAATGGTCGTGGCCCACTAGTTAAAACTATAATGGGCTTCAGACCAAGGTCTTCTGTCGCCTAAGAGGCTGAACAAAGGACCCTAGCCTGGGGCCGGTTTTCATAAACATTGTCAATTAGCCCCCATAGCACTAACAGACAAGTGGAGCCTGCCAGCAAAACATAACTCACCAAACCCGGAACCCACCGTTTCTCACAACAGCGGCGCGTCCTACAGCCCAGCTGTGTCTTTACCGCAACCAGCACACAGCAAGGACTGCAGTTGGAAAAGCATGTAGCGGCGCAAACTCCCAATACGAAAACCGGTGGAGGATTTTTAGAATGATCATCATCTTCCAGACACTCCAGTACGAAGACAATATCGCCGTATTTTCTCGAAAATAGTGAGAGAGAAAATAAAGATATGATGTCAACGTATCCTTGTTTTCCAACTCTTCTCCTACCATCACATCACTTCAAGTGTGGGGATCTACCGAGGCACTTCCTTGTGGTGAAAGCGAGAAGGAGGCGAGTGGGTGGCCCCACCCCTGCTTATATGGGTAAGCTGATAGGGGTGTGGTCAGACAAATATTGGGATTAAAGGTACATTGTGGTTTTTATTCAGAGCGTGTGCACGTGTGCGAGGACAGTGCAGAGAGTGACGCCGAGCGAGAGCTAATACGATACAGAACATACATATACCTACATAAACACCTGCATACAACACATATAACTCTGTATGATAGCATGTACATTAATGCTGTATATACAGTGTATATATATATATATATATATATATATATATATATATATATATATACACATCTGTCTGTACATACTTGCATATAACACTTTGTATCTGTAGATTCTATATCTATACCTGTACATATCCCTTACCTACTGTTACTAGTTATGCTGTTGGCCAGTATGACTACTAGTACTGTCTTTATACCTGTATCATTGTACATATTAATACTACAATTCTGTACATACATCTGATTAGCACTATACTCAGTAGTACTCATTTATATATTTTATACCCAGTTTAATCACCAGGGCCCAGGAGTTCAAAACTTTTAATGCCTATCTGATCGGATCATATTTGGATTTTGGGTAGTTCAAAACCAAAAAACTGGAATAGGATCACTTTGATATCCGATCAGATCAGGAAATCAAATCCAAGCTTTAATCTGGATAAAATCTTCAAAACGGGTATTTCAAACTGACAACACAGGATTGGGATCAGTTTTATCCCACCAGAGGGGTGGATTTCCAGTGGATTACCAGAGCAAAATGTACTATACAATTTATTAAAAAATATGTTTCAATATAAATAAGATGGCAAAGTTTGTTAACTGAAATAATACACAATTCTTAGCCTGTATGGCAAATCAATTGAATTTTTAATTTTGTGGTCACATTAATGCCTGCCTAAACTGGAGAAAGCTCGATTTGACCACAGCCTTGATCTGGCTGTCAAATTTAAGGTCTGGGTCGATTTTTACACCTAAGTTCTTTACTATTGGTTTGACATGTTGTGCCAGCGAACCCAGATCTAGCAGTGAGGTCACAGAGGGGCCACCAAAAACCATGACCTCCGTCTTTTTGTCATTAAAATTAAAAAAATTCAATGCCATCCAGGATCGAGACATTTGGTCAGCGGCTCTACCAGTGTTTGTTGGGCCTCTCCATCACGAGGACAAACCAACCTTCTCATAAAGGACACAGTGATGAGTGTCGTATCTATCATTAGTGATGGATCTGAGGGCAGAGTGACGAGTGTCGTATCTATCATTAGTGATGGATCTGAGGGCAGAGTGACGAGTGTCGTATCTATCATTAGTGATGGATCTGAGGGCAGAGTGACGAGTGTCGTATCTATCATTAGTGATGGATCTGAGGGCAGAGTGATGAATGTCGTATCTATCATTAGTGATGGATCTGAGGGCAGAGTGATGAGTGTCGTATCTATCATTAGTGATGGATCTGAGGGCAGAGTGACGAGTGTCGTATCTATCATTAGTGATGGATCTGAGGGCAGAGTGACGAGTGTCGTATCTATCATTAGTGATGGATCTGAGGGCAGAGTGACGAGTGTCGTATCTATCATTAGTGATGGATCTGAGGGCAGAGTGACGAGTGTCGTATCTATCATTAGTGATGGATCTGAGGGCAGAGTGACGAGTGTCGTATCTATCATTAGTGATGGATCTGAGGGCAGAGTGACGAGTGTCGTATCTATCATTAGTGATGGATCTGAGGGCAGAGTGACGAGTGTCGTATCTATCATTAGTGATGGATCTGAGGGCAGAGTGATGAGTGTCGTATCTATCATTAGTGATGGATCTGAGGGCAGAGTGACGAGTGTCGTATCTATCATTAGTGATGGATCTGAGGGCAGAGTGACGAGTGTCGTATCTATCATTAGTGATGGATCTGAGGGCAGAGTGATGAATGTCGTATCTATCATTAGTGATGGATCTGAGGGCAGAGTGACGAGTGTCGTATCTATCATTAGTGATGGATCTGAGGGCAGAGTGACAAGTGTCGTATCTATCATTAGTGATGGATCTGAGGGCAGAGTGACGAGTGTCGTATCTATCATTAGTGATGGATCTGAGGGCAGAGTGACGAGTGTCGTATCTATCATTAGTGATGGATCTGAGGGCAGAGTGACGAGTGTCGTATCTATCATTAGTGATGGATCTGAGGGCAGAGTGACGAGTGTCGTATCTATCATTAGTGATGGATCTGAGGGCAGAGTGACGAGTGTCGTATCTATCATTAGTGATGGATCTGAGGGCAGAGTGACGAGTGTCGTATCTATCATTAGTGATGGATCTGAGGGCAGAGTGATGAGTGTCGTATCTATCATTAGTGATGGATCTGAGGACACAGTGACGAGTGTCGTATCTATCATTAGTGATGGATCTGAGGGCAGAGTGACGAGTGTCGTATCTATCATTAGTGATGGATCTGAGGGCAGAGTGACGAGTGTCGTATCTATCATTAGTGATGGATCTGAGGGCAGAGTGACGAGTGTCGTATCTATCATTAGTGATGGATCTGAGGGCAGAGTGACGAGTGTCGTATCTATCATTAGTGATGGATCTGAGGGCAGAGTGACGAGTGTCGTATCTATCATTAGTGATGGATCTGAGGGCAGAGTGACGAGTGTCGTATCTATCATTAGTGATGGATCTGAGGGCAGAGTGACGAGTGTCGTATCTATCATTAGTGATGGATCTGAGGGCAGAGTGACGAGTGTCGTATCTATCATTAGTGATGGATCTGAGGGCAGAGTGACGAGTGTCGTATCTATCATTAGTGATGGATCTGAGGGCAGAGTGACGAGTGTCGTATCTATCATTAGTGATGGATCTGAGGGCAGAGTGACGAGTGTCGTATCTATCATTAGTGATGGATCTGAGGGCAGAGTGACGAGTGTCGTATCTATCATTAGTGATGGATCTGAGGGCAGAGTGACGAGTGTCGTATCTATCATTAGTGATGGATCTGAGGGCAGAGTGACGAGTGTCGTATCTATCATTAGTGATGGATCTGAGGGCAGAGTGACGAGTGTCGTATCTATCATTAGTGATAGATCTGAGGACACAGTGGTGAATGTCGTATCTATCATTAGTGATGGATCTGAGGGCAGAGTGATGAGTGTCGTATCTATCATTAGTGATGGATCTGAGGGCAGAGTGATGAATGTCGTATCTATCATTAGTGATGAATCTGAGGACACAGTGATGAATGTCGTATCTATCATTAGTGATGAATCTGAGGGCAGAGTGACGAGTGTCGTATCTATCATTAGTGATGGATCTGAGGGCAGAGTGACGAGTGTCGTATCTATCATTAGTGATGGATCTGAGGGCAGAGTGATGAGTGTCGTATCTATCATTAGTGATGGATCTGAGGGCAGAGTGATGAGTGTCGTATCTATCATTAGTGATGGATCTGAGGGCAGAGTGACGAGTGTCGTATCTATCATTAGTGATGGATCTGAGGGCAGAGTGACGAGTGTCGTATCTATCATTAGTGATGGATCTGAGGGCAGAGTGACGAGTGTCGTATCTATCATTAGTGATGGATCTGAGGGCAGAGTGACGAGTGTCGTATCTATCATTAGTGATGGATCTGAGGGCAGAGTGATGAATGTCGTATCTATCATTAGTGATGGATCTGAGGGCAGAGTGACGAGTGTCGTATCTATCATTAGTGATGGATCTGAGGGCAGAGTGACGAGTGTCGTATCTATCATTAGTGATGGATCTGAGGGCAGAGTGATGAATGTCGTATCTATCATTAGTGATGGATCTGAGGGCAGAGTGATGAGTGTCGTATCTATCATTAGTGATGAATCTGAGGGCAGAGTGACGAGTGTCGTATCTATCATTAGTGATGGATCTGAGGGCAGAGTGACGAGTGTCGTATCTATCATTAGTGATGGATCTGAGGGCAGAGTGACGAGTGTCGTATCTATCATTAGTGATGGATCTGAGGGCAGAGTGACGAGTGTCGTATCTATCATTAGTGATGGATCTGAGGGCAGAGTGACGAGTGTCGTATCTATCATTAGTGATGGATCTGAGGGCAGAGTGACGAGTGTCGTATCTATCATTAGTGATGGATCTGAGGGCAGAGTGACGAGTGTCGTATCTATCATTAGTGATGGATCTGAGGGCAGAGTGACGAGTGTCGTATCTATCATTAGTGATAGATCTGAGGACACAGTGGTGAATGTCGTATCTATCATTAGTGATGGATCTGAGGGCAGAGTGATGAGTGTCGTATCTATCATTAGTGATGGATCTGAGGGCAGAGTGATGAATGTCGTATCTATCATTAGTGATGAATCTGAGGACACAGTGATGAATGTCGTATCTATCATTAGTGATGAATCTGAGGGCAGAGTGACGAGTGTCGTATCTATCATTAGTGATGGATCTGAGGGCAGAGTGACGAGTGTCGTATCTATCATTAGTGATGGATCTGAGGGCAGAGTGATGAGTGTCGTATCTATCATTAGTGATGGATCTGAGGGCAGAGTGATGAGTGTCGTATCTATCATTAGTGATGGATCTGAGGGCAGAGTGACGAGTGTCGTATCTATCATTAGTGATGGATCTGAGGGCAGAGTGACGAGTGTCGTATCTATCATTAGTGATGGATCTGAGGGCAGAGTGACGAGTGTCGTATCTATCATTAGTGATGGATCTGAGGGCAGAGTGACGAGTGTCGTATCTATCATTAGTGATGGATCTGAGGGCAGAGTGATGAATGTCGTATCTATCATTAGTGATGGATCTGAGGGCAGAGTGACGAGTGTCGTATCTATCATTAGTGATGGATCTGAGGGCAGAGTGACGAGTGTCGTATCTATCATTAGTGATGGATCTGAGGGCAGAGTGACGAGTGTCGTATCTATCATTAGTGATGGATCTGAGGGCAGAGTGATGAGTGTCGTATCTATCATTAGTGATGGATCTGAGGGCAGAGTGATGAGTGTCGTATCTATCATTAGTGATGGATCTGAGGGCAGAGTGACGAGTGTCGTATCTATCATTAGTGATGGATCTGAGGGCAGAGTGACGAGTGTCGTATCTATCATTAGTGATGGATCTGAGGGCAGAGTGACGAGTGTCGTATCTATCATTAGTGATGGATCTGAGGGCAGAGTGACGAGTGTCGTATCTATCATTAGTGATGGATCTGAGGGCAGAGTGACGAGTGTCGTATCTATCATTAGTGATGGATCTGAGGGCAGAGTGACGAGTGTCGTATCTATCATTACTGATGGATCTGAGGGCAGAGTGATGAGTGTCGTATCTATCATTAGTGATGGATCTGAGGGCAGAGTGCCGAGTGTCGTATCTATCATTAGTGATGGATCTGAGGACACAGTGACGAGTGTCGTATCTATCATTAGTGATGGATCTGAGGGCAGAGTGATGAGTGTCGTATCTATCATTAGTGATGGATCTGAGGGCAGAGTGACGAGTGTCGTATCTATCATTAGTGATGGATCTGAGGGCAGAGTGACGAGTGTCGTATCTATCATTAGTGATGGATCTGAGGGCAGAGTGACGAGTGTCGTATCTATCATTAGTGATGGATCTGAGGGCAGAGTGACGAGTGTCGTATCTATCATTAGTGATGGATCTGAGGGCAGAGTGACGAGTGTCGTATCTATCATTAGTGATGGATCTGAGGGCAGAGTGACGAGTGTCGTATCTATCATTAGTGATGGATCTGAGGGCAGAGTGACGAGTGTCGTATCTATCATTAGTGATGGATCTGAGGGCAGAGTGACGAGTGTCGTATCTATCATTAGTGATGGATCTGAGGGCAGAGTGACGAGTGTCGTATCTATCATTAGTGATGGATCTGAGGGCAGAGTGACGAGTGTCGTATCTATCATTAGTGATGGATCTGAGGGCAGAGTGACGAGTGTCGTATCTATCATTAGTGATGGATCTGAGGGCAGAGTGACGAGTGTCGTATCTATCATTAGTGATGAATCTGAGGGCAGAGTGACGAGTGTCGTATCTATCATTAGTGATGAATCTGAGGACACAGTGATGAATGTCGTATCTATCATTAGTGATGAATCTGAGGGCAGAGTGACGAGTGTTGTATCTATCATTAGTGATGGATCTGAGGGCACAGTGATGAGTGTCGTATCTATCATTAGTGATGAATCTGAGGGCAGAGTGACGAGTGTCGTATCTATCATTAATGATGGATCTGAGGGCAGAGTGACGAGTGTCGTATCTATCATTAGTGATAGATCTGAGGACACAGTGGTGAATGTCGTATCTATCATTAGTGATGGATCTGAGGGCAGAGTGATGAGTGTCGTATCTATCATTAGTGATGGATCTGAGGGCAGAGTGATGAATGTCGTATCTATCATTAGTGATGAATCTGAGGACACAGTGATGAATGTCGTATCTATCATTAGTGATGAATCTGAGGGCAGAGTGACGAGTGTCGTATCTATCATTAGTGATGGATCTGAGGGCAGAGTGACGAGTGTCGTATCTATCATTAGTGATGGATCTGAGGGCAGAGTGACGAGTGTCGTATCTATCATTAGTGATGGATCTGAGGGCAGAGTGACGAGTGTCGTATCTATCATTAGTGATGGATCTGAGGGCAGAGTGACGAGTGTCGTATCTATCATTAGTGATGGATCTGAGGGCAGAGTGACGAGTGTCGTATCTATCATTAGTGATGGATCTGAGGGCAGAGTGATGAATGTCGTATCTATCATTAGTGATGGATCTGAGGGCAGAGTGACGAGTGTCGTATCTATCATTAGTGATGGATCTGAGGGCAGAGTGACGAGTGTCGTATCTATCATTAGTGATGGATCTGAGGGCAGAGTGATGAATGTCGTATCTATCATTAGTGATGGATCTGAGGGCAGAGTGATGAGTGTCGTATCTATCATTAGTGATGAATCTGAGGGCAGAGTGACGAGTGTCGTATCTATCATTAGTGATGGATCTGAGGGCAGAGTGACGAGTGTCGTATCTATCATTAGTGATGGATCTGAGGGCAGAGTGATGAGTGTCGTATCTATCATTAGTGATGGATCTGAGGGCAGAGTGATGAGTGTCGTATCTATCATTAGTGATGGATCTGAGGGCAGAGTGACGAGTGTCGTATCTATCATTAGTGATGGATCTGAGGGCAGAGTGACGAGTGTCGTATCTATCATTAGTGATGGATCTGAGGGCAGAGTGACGAGTGTCGTATCTATCATTAGTGATGGATCTGAGGACACAGTGGTGAATGTCGTATCTATCATTAGTGATGGATCTGAGGGCAGAGTGACGAGTGTCGTATCTATCATTAGTGATGGATCTGAGGGCAGAGTGACGAGTGTCGTATCTATCATTAGTGATGGATCTGAGGGCAGAGTGATGAATGTCGTATCTATCATTAGTGATGGATCTGAGGGCAGAGTGACGAGTGTCGTATCTATCATTAGTGATGGATCTGAGGGCAGAGTGACGAGTGTCGTATCTATCATTAGTGATGGATCTGAGGGCAGAGTGATGAATGTCGTATCTATCATTAGTGATGGATCTGAGGGCAGAGTGATGAGTGTCGTATCTATCATTAGTGATGAATCTGAGGGCAGAGTGACGAGTGTCGTATCTATCATTAGTGATGGATCTGAGGGCAGAGTGACGAGTGTCGTATCTATCATTAGTGATGGATCTGAGGGCAGAGTGATGAGTGTCGTATCTATCATTAGTGATGGATCTGAGGGCAGAGTGATGAGTGTCGTATCTATCATTAGTGATGGATCTGAGGGCAGAGTGATGAGTGTCGTATCTATCATTAGTGATGGATCTGAGGGCAGAGTGACGAGTGTCGTATCTATCATTAGTGATGGATCTGAGGACAGAGTGATGAATGTCGTATCTATCATTAGTGATGGATCTGAGGGCAGAGTGACGAGTGTCGTATCTATCATTAGTGATGGATCTGAGGGCAGAGTGACGAGTGTCGTATCTATCATTAGTGATGGATCTGAGGGCAGAGTGACGAGTGTCGTATCTATCATTAGTGATGGATCTGAGGGCAGAGTGACGAGTGAGTGTCGTATCTATCATTAGTGATGGATCTGAGGACACAGTGGTGAATGAATGAATGAATGAATGAATGAATGAATGAATGAATGAATGAATGAATGAATGAATGAATGAATGAATGAATGAATGAAAACTTTATTAACAGATTGCAGAATGGGTACAATACAGTACGGCTCAATACACACAATTGTTAAGGGGATGCAGACCAGAGAAAGACGTTTGTCTTGTTTACATCAGGGTCCCCATTTTCAATTCATAGTGAATGAGTGAGTGTTGTATCTATCATTAGTGATGGATCTGAGGGCAGAGTGACGAGTGTCGTATCTATCATTAGTGATGCATCTGAGGGCAGAGTGACGAGTGTCGTATCTATCATTAGTGATGGATCTGAGGGCAGAGTGATGAATGTCGTATCTATCATTAGTGATGGATCTGAGGGCAGAGTGATGAGTGTCGTATCTATCATTAGTGATGGATCTGAGGGCAGAGTGACGAGTGTCGTATCTATCATTAGTGATGGATCTGAGGACAGAGTGATGAATGTCGTATCTATCATTAGTGATGGATCTGAGGGCAGAGTGACGAGTGTCGTATCTATCATTAGTGATGGATCTGAGGGCAGAGTGACGAGTGTCGTATCTATCATTAGTGATGGATCTGAGGGCAGAGTGACGAGTGTCGTATCTATCATTAGTGATGGATCTGAGGGCAGAGTGACGAGTGAGTGTCGTATCTATCATTAGTGATGGATCTGAGGACACAGTGGTGAATGAATGAATGAATGAATGAATGAATGAATGAATGAATGAATGAATGAATGAATGAAAACTTTATTAACAGATTGCAGAATGGGTACAATACAGTACGGCTCAATACACACAATTGTTAAGGGGATGCAGACCAGAGAAAGACGTTTGTCTTGTTTACATCAGGGTCCCCATTTTCAATTCATAGTGAATGAGTGAGTGTTGTATCTATCATTAGTGATGGATCTGAGGGCAGAGTGACGAGTGTCGTATCTATCATTAGTGATGCATCTGAGGGCAGAGTGACGAGTGTCGTATCTATCATTAGTGATGGATCTGAGGGCAGAGTGATGAATGTCGTATCTATCATTAGTGATGGATCTGAGGGCAGAGTGATGAGTGTCGTATCTATCATTAGTGATGGATCTGAGGGCAGAGTGACGAGTGTCGTATCTATCATTAGTGATGGATCTGAGGGCAGAGTGATGAATGTCGTATCTATCATTAGTGATGGATCTGAGGGCAGAGTGACGAGTGTCGTATCTATCATTAGTGATGGATCTGAGGGCAGAGTGATGAATGTCGTATCTATCATTAGTGATGGATCTGAGGGCAGAGTGACGAGTGTCGTATCTATCATTAGTGATGGATCTGAGGGCAGAGTGACGAGTGTCGTATCTATCATTAGTGATGGATCTGAGGGCAGAGTGACGAGTGTCGTATCTATCATTAGTGATGGATCTGAGGACACAGTGGTGAATGTCGTATCTATCATTAGTGATGGATCTGAGGACACAGTGGTGAATGAATGAATGAATGAATGAATGAATGAATGAATGAATGAATGAATGAATGAATGAATGAATGAAAACTTTATTAACAGATTGCAGAATGGGTACAATACAGTACGGCTCAATACACACAATTGTTAAGGGGATGCAGACCAGAGAAAGACGTTTGTCTTGTTTACATCAGGGTCCCCATTTTCAATTCATAGTGAATGAGTGAGTGTTGTATCTATCATTAGTGATGGATCTGAGGGCAGAGTGATGAGTGTTGTATCTATCATTAGTGATGGATCTGAGGGCAGAATGATACACAGAGTCAGGGATTTAAGGCTTGAGGTCGCAGCATGCCTATAAATGACATCACCATAGTCCAGGATTGTCGAAACTTGGAGGCAAGGCTGTCCACATGGAATTTAAATGTACAACTTTCATTGAGCCACACACAAAGATATTTATATTCAGTAACTCTCTCAATGCCTGTATACATACCCACTCTGTGCACTGTACACACTGTATACTAGATCTATATCTGTATATATCCCATACGACCACTGGCAGTGGCCAGTATAATAATAATAATAATGGATTGGATTTATATAGCGCTCTTCGTGACACCCCAGTGACCCCAGAGCGCTCACAGAGTCCATTATTCGTTCATACACAGTCATCCCGGTGGTGGTAAGCTACAATTGCAGCCAGAGCTGCCCTGAGGCAGACTCACGGAAGCGTGGCGAATAATCATCACCTACGGCCCCTCCGACCACCACCAACATTCACACATGCATACACATTCATACGAGGCAAGTAGGTTAAGTGTCTTGCCCAAGGACACAACGGCAGTGGGATGGACATGGGCTTGAGCGGGATTCGAACCACCAACCCTTCTATCATTGGACGACCCGCTCTACCCCTGAGCGACGCCGCCCCACACATACTAACATAGTATACGTAACGTGCATCACTGTATACATAATAATACTGCACATACATCAGATCTGTGGTCATGAAATGTTTCGAGAGGCTGGTCAAGGACCACATTTGTGCCTCCCTCCCCAGTGATATGGACCCTATGCAATTTGCATACAGGACAAACAGGTCCACCGACGACGCGGTCTCCCAGGTACTGCACAGCACCCTCTCGCACCTTGACCGTCAGAAGGGGGGCTATGTGAGACTGTTGTTCATTGACTACAGCTCAGCGTTCAACACCATAGTCCCCACCAGACTGGTGGACAAGCTGATCGAGCTAGGTCTGAGCTCCGCCCTGAGCGCCTGGGTACTGGACTTTCTGAGCGGAAGACCCCAGGCGGTCAGGGTGGGGGGTCAGACCTCCAACACCATCACCCTGAGCATCGGGTCCCCCCAGGGCTGTGTTCTGAGCCCCCTGCTGTACTCACTCTACACACACGATTGTGTGGCCAAGTTCAGCTACAACTCCATAGTGAAGTTCGCAGACGACACGGTGGTGGTGGGGCTGATCTCGGACAACGACGAGAAGGCCTACCGGGAGGAGGTTGAGGTACTGGAACGCTGGTGCCAGGACAACAGCCTGCTCCTGAACATTGGTAAAACCAAGGAGCTGATCGTGGATTATAGGAGAGGACAGCAGGAGACGCACACACCACTGATGATTAACGGGGCTACCGTGGACAGGGTGAGCAGCTTTAAGTACCTGGGGATCCACATCTCAGAGGATCTGACATGGTCAACACACATAGACACAGTAGTAAAGAAGGCGAAACAGCGCCTCTACCACCTGAGACAGTTAAGGAAGTTCAGAGTATCGGGGAAGATACTCCAGTCCTTCTACTCAGGAGCTGTAGAGAGCATCCTGACCGGAAACATCACTGCCTGGTATGGAAACAGCACGGCACAGGACAAGAAGGCCCTACAGAGAGTGGTGCGCTCAGCCGAGCGTACCACGGGTATTGCACTACCTCCCCTGCAGGTTCTATACAACAAGAGGTGCAAATCCAGAGCCTGCAGAATAATGAAAGACCCCCACCACCCCAATAACAGCCTGTTTCAGCTGCTGTTTCAGCTGCCTGCGAACCCCAGCTACTAGGACAGAGCGGCTTAGGCTCAGCTTCTTCCCCCAGGCCATCAGAGCCCTGAACAATGAACATTGAGTGCCACAGAACACTGAACTATCCACACACAAGCACACATGAACACACACACGACACGCACGCGGTGCACGCTCACACACTAGCAGCCACTTAACACTTTAACATGAGCGGGCACACACTCATGCCGCACACACGCACACTTATGGCCAAAAGGAAAGGCCACTTTAAACTAGAATAACAGGAACAGTGTATTGCACTACCAAAGCTACCTAGCATGTCCTATATATATGCTCTGTAAATAACTATGTACAGATACCGAGATGTCACACCATGTTACCTGTTACCTGTTTATTGCACAATGTTTTTTTTTTATTGGATTCTATTATATGTTGTACCACTGTATTGCACATCGTTGCGGGCAAGACCACCCGCATTTCATTGTATACTTGTATGCCGTGACAATTAAAACTCTTGACTTGACAGATTAACATATTTACTCAGAGGCTTTGTTATATACATTCCATTGAATCACTTGTTACACTGTATATTGCTGTATATACACTGTATATTACACACCAGTCCTGTATATTATGTTCTTGTTATGATAAAGATATGTCTCTTAAACAGTACTGTATATGGTTTTGATTGATTGATTGAAAAGTTTATTAACAGATTGCAGAATGGGTACAGTACAGTACAGCTCAATACATACAATTGTTAAGGGGATGCAGACCAGAGAAAGACTTTCGACTTGTTTACATCAGGGTCCCCCATTTTCAATTCATCATAACATATATGACATACATGACATACAGATAGACAGTACTGCTACATCTATACATTTATGACATATCAGATTTGCAAATACAGTACTGTTTGTGATACAAAAGTGTCCAGAAAAGGAGTGTATATACATTTGGCATAGAAATTGTACATTGGAGGAGGTTGGTTGGGTGGGGTGGGGTTGGGTGGGTTGGGTGAGGGCTGTACATTGGAGGTGGGGGGGGGGGGGGTTGGGAAGGGGACACACACACATTTTACACTGTACATTTGAATATTGACAAAGCCTTACTTGGTCATTTACTGTACAACTAGGTTAGGACATTTGTAGGGGCCAGTTTCGAATTGCAGTCTCACGTAGGTGTTTTTTGAGAGTGTTTTTGAAGGTGGGTAGTGATTCACATTCCTTTACAGCTGTATGTCACAAATGTCTTGATGAAACAGTACTGTCTATCTGTATGTCATGTATGTCATAAATGTCTTGATTAATTGAAAATGGGGGACCCTGATGTAAACAAGACGAAAGTCTTTTTCTGGTCTGCATCCTCTTAACAATTGTTTGTATTGAGCCGTACTGTAGTGTATTGTACCCATTCTGCAATGAAATCTAGTTTTCAATCAATCAATGTACACTCTGTTTAGATGTCAAACATATTTTCGTTGTGCTGTACATTACTTGTGCTGTAGATGACAATACATTTAAATATAATCTAATACATTTGACTTATCAACAATGGGTTTGCTAAATTAATTAAATCAGTAGCTATAACTTACTCAGCATTCTAATGGGAGAGGGCTTTCGAGCTGCACTGACAGCTGTCAGAAATCTGGAGTAATTCATGGTATCTGAAAAATAAATAAATAAAACAAAACATTGTAACAACATGGTAACAACAAACTCGGAAGAAGTCCACCGTTTTTCTGAGTTTCGCTGGCAATATGACCAATGATACAACGTGACAAGACTTGTGTGCAGGCTAGCAACCTGCCATGTTTACAACTGGGCATCTGTGTCTGGAGTAAATTCTATTATAATATATTGATAATACAATCTGATATAACAGCTAGATGTACAGCAACCGTGCCAATGTTATTGCATTCAAAGCAGTTATTTCTACTATTAGGAAATTGTGCGAGTCTTGTCGGCAGATTCTTCAGCAGAATATTAGATTTAGCAGCACTGTACTGGATTAAGGCAAGGCGATTGGAAAAGTGGAAATCAGGAATACGTTCATTATGAATATTATGCACTGGACAAGTCACTGTAAAGTATATCACACGAATAAAGTTAATAAATCCAACACGTTTACTTTACATGACTGACCTTGCGTATCTTGAACTGAATGTCGCAATGGCTGCTGGTTATTGTAGTCCATGTGTGGAACGGATCCACTCAATTTAGTTAGATTAACTACGTTTCCCAAACATTTAAAATATTAAAACTGCTTTTCAGCTCAGGTGTTGCAGCTATTTAAACTGATCTATTTGCTGTAAGATTGCATTTCGTCAAATTATATAAAAATCCATGAACTATTTAACATAGAACAATCCAGATACGACCATGGTACCAAAGCACCTCAAAGGCACTAAAAAACAAATTACAAACATCTCAAAACAAGCTAGTCAGACTACTGCTTGACCTGACTCCTAGAACCCACCTCACCCCTGCCCACTTTGACAACCTAGGATGGCTTAGAGTAGACGACAGAGTACAGCAACTTGCAATGGGCCTGGTCTACAAGATACACTACGCGACCAAGGTACCCATGTACATGTCAAAATACTTCCCAAAGGTCAGTGAATACCACGATCACAACACCAGAGGGAGCTCCACAAATCATGTAAAACCCAGATTCGGCTCAAACAAGGGACTAAACACGTTTAGCAATTATGCCACATCAATGTGGAACGCCCTACCCAAAGCTGTAAAGGAATGTGAATCACTACCCACTTTCAAAAACACTCTCAAAAAACACCTACGTGAGACTGCAATTCGAAACTGGCCCCTACAAATGTCCTAACCTAGTTGTACAGTAAATGACCAAGTAAGGCTTTGTCAGTATTCCAATGTACAGTGTAAAATTTGTGTGTGTCCCCTACCCAACCCCCCCCCCCCCCCACCTCCAATGTACAGCCCTCACCCACCCACCCAACCCCACCCCACCCACCCAACCTCCTCCAATGTACAGTTTCTATGCCAAATGTATATACACTCTTTTTCTGGACACTTTTGTATCACAAACAGTACTGTATTTGCAAATCTGATATGTCATAAATGTATAGATGTAGCAGTACTGTCTATCTGTATGTCATGTATATCATATATGTTATGATGAATTGAAAATGGGGGACCCTGATGTAAACAAGACGAAAGTCTTTCTCTGGTCTGCATCCCCTTAACAATTGTATGTACTGAGCTGTACTGTACTGTACCCATTCTGCAATCTGTTAATAAACTTTTCAATCAATCAATCAATCAATCAAAACCACTAGAGGGCAGGCAGTCAATTTCGCCACAACTTTGCTACCCGGAAGAAACGACGAAGAAGAAACTCTGTTGTGGTGATGTTAGCAAAGACATAGCTGTTAGCATTGTGCTTATCTTATTGAGACAGCTAACATTAACAACAATTAAATACTATTTTTTGGATGAACTCGCTTGGTCGGATAAGTAATTTAACCATACGACATTTGGTTGTGAATAGTAACGTTAATTCGCTACATTGTTTGTTGAATTATATCGCTATTTGCACAGTAATTAGCCGTTAGCTAACTAACGACGTTAGCTGATCCAACTTGTGTCTAATGCTAGCTAACACGCTGAGCAAGTGTTATTAAGTTATTTAATGACTTGTATCAATCCAGTTGGTGCTGCTATCGTGACATAGACAACAATGTTTAATGAACGTTACATTCAACGATGTAAACTCAATTAAAACCTAACAACTTCGATACTTGTGACCAGTGGCACTGACTTCCATCCAGAGCAGGGGCAACTTGAACCAACCTCCCCCAGTCAGGGTGTGTTTCTGCTGGGATGTAGGGTTGAGGAGACCCTGTATTTGAGTCGTTCCGATGGGGAAAAGGAAAGATATGATTCACCCCAGGTTTCTTCTTGGTGAGTGGAATGTGCTCCAATTACCCCGTTGTATTGTTTGTTATGGCATTGGGATCATGTATGTCCATTTATGCCATAAATGTCATGTATGTTGTGTATGTCATAAATGTCACTATGAATTGAAAATGGGGGACCCTGATGTAAACAAGACGAAAGTCTTTCTCTGGTCTGCATCCCCTTAACAATTGTGTGTATTGAGCCGTACTGTATTGTACCCATTCTGCAATCTGTTAAATAAAGTGTTCATTCATTCATTGTTGACATTCGACAGACCATTGCTTCCAATGGTGGAAGATGGTTCTTCTAAGATTTCAGAGTACAGAGGAAATAACTTAAAAGTTAAAAAAAATGGTGTCACATTATATATAAGGTACATGTAGTACATTATAGTGAAATGCTTGGTTCTGTATGACCCTCCTGAGATTGTGCTTCATAATAACAGTAGAAGACCAAACAACAAATATCTACTAAATGAAAAATGAGGTAGAAGAGATTGATTGATTGACAACTTTATTAACAGATTGCAGAATGGGTACAATACAGAAAAATACTTTCGTCTTGTTTACATCAGGGTCCCCCATTTTAAATTAATCAGGGCATTTACGACATACATTTAGTATACAGTACTGTTTCGTCCTGACATTTATGACATACAAGATATACAAATATACAGTAGTGTTTATGAGAGAGAGATCATAGAAAAAATAAGAGGTAGTGCAAATGTGTAAGAATAAATAGATAATAGATAATTAAGGCATTCTGGAAAGATGTGACCCATCAATTATCAAAACTCGTATCTTGGAATATACCAGTACGCCCCTCTGTATTGCTTTTAAATGATGTTTTTGAGTTTGCAGTAAATCCACAGCTAAAGAGATTGGTCTTATCGGGTATCACAGTAGCTAAAAAACTGATCGCATCACGCTGGTTTCAACCGGAAAAAATTTGCCGGAAAGTTTGGTCTCTTACATATCTCGATGTGATATATCAAGAAATATCTACAGCAAGAATTCTGGGTCTCAACGAATCCAAAATGTCAATGTGGGTAGAAGTGGTGGAGAGAATAAAAGCTAGCTTATAATGGTGGTGTCTGTTAGGAGTGAGGGATAATGGAGGTACTATCCAAGGAGGGGTCCGGGAGGGGGGGGGGGGGGGGGGGGGTTCGAGCTGGAGCATATGTGTGTAGGGTTTTAGAAAATAGGTATTAGGGGTATGTTCTATATAAACATTTATATAATTGTAATTTCGCTGGATATACACTGTATACGGTTAAAATGTTATTATAGACTTTTTTTTTTATCTTGTTTCTGTACTTGCATGTCATTTTAACCACCTTGACTGTTAGTTTCATTATGCATTATGTGTTGAGTACTGACTTTTAATAATTTTTGTTTTGCAATAATAAAATATATATATATATAAAAAAAAAATAATAATAAATAGATAAAATATGGTGTAAAAGTGTGCATGTGGGTGTTGTGTGCAAATGAATGTAGAATGGATGAGTTAGTGTTACAGTGAGTCCACATTGAGCAGCCTGATGGCCTGGGGATAGAAGCTCATTTCATTTTGAGTCTCTGTACTGGCCATTGACTCTGGTAGTGCTTGCCTGACCGCAGCAGTGCAGAGGCAGCTTGGGTGGTGTTGTGACTTTTTGATAGTAATATAATTTGAACAGCTTGAAATATAATTTATTATTGTAGCAAAAGGTGTGTAATCGAATTGGCATAAATATGTTTTATAATAGCCTAAATGGAGATTCACGTTAAATTGTTTATCATATTGTTTAGAATTAGATTGCATTATAGGACTATATTCTGTAACTCACCATTTTTTGCCCCCAGTGGGAAATCAGTTGAGCGCAGGCCTAGGCCACACGCCCCAACGCTAATTAGGGACGCGCGCCGCCTGTAACAGGGTGTTTGATCCTTCGGGAGAAGTGACAGAATGTTTGTTAGAATAGAAGACATGCCTCGCTGCTGCTCTGCTAGAGAACCTGTAAAGGGAAAAACAAATTAAATGAAATGGAATTGAGAACTACATTTCTGCCTCCTGGTCGTGAATGAAACATGAAGAACAAAAACTGTGAAATATGAATAATCATATGTGTTTAATAAGAAGAGGATCTTGAACAGTTTATTGTGCAAACAGGTGGCTAGAGTCCTTGATTAACATCTTGTTACCACCTGGCGAATTCATCTAATTGCAATTTAAATTAAGATTTTGGCTTCCCACGATCATGAAAACAAGATTGTTGAGATGAAATTATTATTTAGTAGTTTGAGTGCACTACAGCATAGTTGGTGATATTTATTTATACATCTTTCCACTTATTTATTTCAAATTATTTCTTGTCTTTCAGTTCAATTTTATTTAAAGTTCAAAGTCACCGTGTTAAAAAGAAACACCCATGTTCAAGTTCAACAAACGCATATGATCTTCTCAAATCAATGAGTAATTGTGTTTAATAATCGTGATTTTCAATAAAAAAATTATCGTGATTATGATTTTTGCTTTTGATAATCGAGCAGCCCCAACGCTGATCATCCGTACAGTAGTCAGTCTATCAAGAAATGCACGTTTCAGTGAGCACTGTTTTCTCCCCTCGCGTCTGCCGCAGGTGATGGAGGCCTCGGCCTGCACGGCCTCCACAAGAGGAAACACAAAAAGCACAAGAAACACAAAAGGAAGCATCACCGGGACGACGTCCACGGCTTCCCCGGGGCGCCGGAGTCCGTCTCCGGTCCGATCGCCAGGCCTCCTCCTCAGCTCCGGCTGAAGATAAAGCTGGGAGGACAAACGCTGGGCACTAAAAGGTGAGCCATGATGTCATCTTCCTCTCCTGGGTCTTTCTCTCGCATTACCCTTAACTTGTTGTCGCCTGTTTACGTGGCCCTACTTGCGGCATCTTGGGTCCTCCGCACACCATGTCAAATTTGTATTCCTTGGAAGGAGCTTGCCTTCTAGGCAGGGTGGGAAATTAATCGCCAGCCAAATGCTGGGGAATGTAGTCAGGGGCTGGTCTCTACTGCACTGGCAGGTAAACAACCGGACTCTTTTCTATTCTGGAATAGAGTGTTTGGCTGGTGGATGCATGGGCTCATTATTCTACCAGCCATTGTGGCCTGTGGTGAATTAAACAGTTAGTTGTACTGCTTGTAGGTTGTCAGTCAAGCCTTTTGATGTCTTTGTTCTATTTTCTGACACCAGTGTCCCGACCTTCACCGTACATCCCGGGGTCGCTCGGCCTCCGTCCCCGCTGATGATAATCGACGACGAGGATGACGACGATGATGACGAGGATGATGACGAGGATGATGATGACGAGCCCTCCGTGCCTCTTGAGCAGTACAGAGCCTGGCTGGGTGAGTTACAAGGTGTCTTGAGCACTACAGAGCCTGGCTGGGTGAGTTACAAGGTGTCTTGAGCAGTTCAGAGCCTGGCTGGGTGAGTTACAAGGTGTCTTGAGCAGTACAGAGCCTGGCTGGGTGAGTTACAAGGTGTCTTGAGCAGTACAGAGCCTGGCTGGGTGAGTTACAAGGTGTCTTGGGCAGTACAGAGCCTGGCTGGGTGAGTTACAAGGTGTCTTGAGCAGTACAGAGCCTGGCTGGGTGAGTTACAAGGTGTCTTGAGCAGTACAGAGCCTGGCTGGGTGAGTTACAAGGTGTCTTGAGCAGTACAGAGCCTGGCTGGGTGAGTTACAAGGTGTCTTGAGCAGTGCAGAGCCTGGCTGGGTGAGTTACAAGGTGTCTTGAGCAGTACAGAGCCTGGCTGGGTGAGTTACAAGGTGTCTTGAGCAGTGCAGAGCCTGGCTGGGTGAGTTACAAGGTGTCTTGAGCAGTACAGAGCCTGGCTGGGTGAGTTACAAGGTGTCTTGAGCAGTACAGAGCCTGGCTGGGTGAGTTACAGGGTGTCTTGAGCAGTACATAGCCTGGCTGGGTGAGTTACAAGGTGTCTTGAGCAGTACAGAGCCTGGCTGGGTGAGTTACAAGGTGTCTTGAGCAGTACAGAGCCTGGCTGGGTGAGTTACAAGGTGTCTTGAGCAGTACAGAGCCTGGCTGGGTGAGTTACAAGGTGTCTTGAGCAGTGCAGAGCCTGGCTGGGTGAGTTACAAGGTGTCTTGAGCAGTACAGAGCCTGGCTGGGTGAGTTACAGGGTGTCTTGAGCAGTACAGAGCCTGGCTGGGTGAGTTACAAGGTGTCTTGAGCAGTACATAGCCTGGCTGGGTGAGTTACAAGGTGTCTTGAGCAGTACAGAGCCTGGCTGGGTGAGTTACAAGGTGTCTTGAGCAGTACAGAGCCTGGCTGGGTGAGTTACAAGGTGTCTTGAGCAGTACAGAGCCTGGCTGGGTGAGTTACAAGGTGTCTTGAGCAGTGCAGAGCCTGGCTGGGTGAGTTACAAGGTGTCTTGAGCAGTACAGAGCCTGGCTGGGTGAGTTACAAGGTGTCTTGAGCAGTTCAGAGTAGAGCTGCCGCGATTACCGCATTACCGCGGTATCGCTGTTACATCACGGCCACCGCAGAGTAGGCTGAATACCGCGTCACCGCTGTTTTTTATAATAATAATAATAAATTACCCTCCTCTCGTTGGGCTTGCGGCTCTGCAGATATACCCTACTCATCTATCGAGGTTCCAAGCGACCCTATTGGGTACCAGAAAAGTCACGTGAAACATTGCAGACCACTGATTGGTCAGAAGAGAGACGCGTCACACGTTGTAGCGTCATGCAGTGTGTTACCACCAATCGGCAAGCGCGTATTAGGTTTTTACTTCCTGAATGTCAGATCATCACAACACGGCTAATAACGTTAGCTTTAACTCTCCGCCGGAGTGGACTACGATCGCTCCTAAGGAGTACTAAACGAGACATAATGATTTTACTGTCTGCAACGAATGTTATAATAAAAGCCCTTCGTTCTATACACTTGTCTGATTGAAAACTTTATTAACAGACCGCAGAATGGGACAACTCAGCACGCTCTGAGCAAAGAAAGGAACTGAGATATGAATAGAGTATTGCTTGCCTTGCTATTGTCCGGTAAATACGCTGATGTTATTGAACGTATAACTATATAATGTTAATGCCACAAAACGAATGCCTTTATTATAAAGTAGTAACTTTATAGTAATAATAATAAGAAAGGGTCGGGGGGGTTAGGGGTAACCACCCCTGCCCGCGACACCGAGTGAACGGCGCACGACCAGAGGGTAAACTTCGAATCCGTGTTTCACTTTCAATAACTAATGCGTGCTTGCCGAATCCCAAACAATATTCATGCTGCAAAGTCATCCTCTAAAGATAGACATTTAGACTAGAGGCAGGCTATATGCTATAAAGAGTAGACTACTACTAAAAAAAAAAATGCATTCAAACTTTTTTTTATAATTTGTGTGCATGCGGTAATAACCGCGGTGGTAGGAAATATTTTGCAAATTTGTGCGGTAAGGAAATAATCAATACCGCGGCAGCTCTAGTTCAGAGCCTGGCTGGGTGAGTTACAAGGTGTCTTGAGCAGTGCAGAGCCTGGCTGGGTGAGTTACAAGGTGTCTTGAGCAGTACAGAGCCTGGCTGGGTGAGTTACAAGGTGTCTTGAGCAGTACAGAGCCTGTCTGGGTGAGTTACAAGGTGTCTTGAGCAGTACAGAGCCTGGCTGGGTGAGTTACAAGGTGTCTTGAGCAGTACAGAGCCTGTCTGGGTGAGTTACAAGGTGTCTTGAGCAGTACAGAGCCTGGCTGGGTGAGTTACAAGGTGTCTTGAGCAGTACAGAGCCTGGCTGGGTGAGTTACAAGGTGTCTTGAGCAGTACAGAGCCTGGCTGGGTGAGTTACAAGGTGTCTTGAGCAGTACAGAGCCTGGCTGGGTGAGTTACAAGGTCTCTTGAGCAGTGCAGAGCCTGGCTGGGTGAGTTACAAGGTGTCTTGAGCAGTACAGAGCCTGGCTGGGTGAGTTACAAGGTGTCTTGATCAGTACAGAGCCTGGCTGGGTGAGTTACAAGGTGTCTTGAGCAGTACAGAGCCTGGCTGGGTGAGTTACAAGGTGTCTTGAGCAGTACAGAGCCTGGCTGGGTGAGTTACAAGGTGTCTTGAGCAGTACAGAGCCTGGCTGGGTGAGTTACAAGGTGTCTTGAGCAGTACAGACCCTGGCTGGGTGAGTTACAAGGTGTCTTGAGCAGTACAGAGCCTGGCTGGGTGAGTTACAAGGTGTCTTGAGCAGTACAGAGCCTGGCTGGGTGAGTTACAAGGTGTCTTGAGCAGTTCAGAGCCTGGCTGGGTGAGTTACAAGGTGTCTTGAGCAGTACAGAGCCTGGCTGGGTGAGTTACAAGATGTCTTGAGCAGTACAGAGCCTGGCTGGGTGAGTTACAAGGTGTCTTGAGCACTACAGAGCCTGGCTGGGTGAGTTACAAGGTGTCTTGAGCAGTTCAGAGCCTGGCTGGGTGAGTTACAAGATGTCTTGAGCAGTACAGAGCCTGGCTGGGTGAGTTACAAGGTGTCTTGAGCAGTACAGAGCCTGGCTGGGTGAGTTACAAGGTGTCTTGAGCAGTACAGAGCCTGGCTGGGTGAGTTACAAGGTGTCTTGAGCAGTACAGAGCCTGGCTGGGTGAGTTACAAGGTGTCTTGAGCAGTACAGAGCCTGGCTGGGTGAGTTACAAGGTGTCTTGAGCAGTGCAGAGCCTGTCTGGGTGAGTTACAAGGTGTCTTGAGCAGTACAGAGCCTGGCTGGGTGAGTTACAAGGTGTCTTGAGCAGTACAGAGCCTGGCTGGGTGAGTTACAAGGTGTCTTGAGCAGTTCAGAGCCTGGCTGGGTGAGTTACAAGGTGTCTTGAGCAGTACAGAGCCTGGCTGGGTGAGTTACAAGGTGTCTTGAGCAGTACATAGCCTGGCTGGGTGAGTTACAAGGTGTCTTGAGCAGTACAGAGCCTGGCTGGGTGAGTTACAAGATGTCTTGAGCAGTACAGAGCCTGGCTGGGTGAGTTACAGGGTGTCTTGAGCAGTACAGAGCCTGGCTGGGTGAGTTACAAGGTGTCTTGAGCAGTACAGAGTAGGCTTGGGCGGTATAATTTTTTTCACACCGTCATACCTCGCTGACATAATACCCCGGTATACGGTATATGACGGTATGACTTTCATTTTCATCAGCGGGGGGGGGGGGGGCAACCCGTGTTACCAAGTAAACAAATCACGTCGTTAGCTCTCAGAATGGTAGCCAGAAGCCTGCAGCATCTAGTGCTACTATCGACGTTAGCATGTAGCCTAGCCATGGCAGACTATTTGATTCCTTAAGGGCTTGAAATTGCCTGGGTTTTGGTCATATGCTCCCGAAATGCTCCCGCTGTTTGGCTACTTCTATGTGCAGTGAAAACTACTCGAATGCTTTATAACCTAGTCATTGATTTAGTTCAGGGTAATCTAATATTAGCCGCGGAGCTAACGCTAGCTAACGTGAGCTAACGCTAGTTAACACTTTGGCTGCCTAAGGTTAAATTCATGATATACCATAGATTGCCAGCGCTATTTGTCTATGGAGAAAGTCCCCTTCTTTGCAGGGCTATAACTTTTTAAATTCTATTGCTACATTGCCATTATTAGGGCCCATTCAAAGTCCTATATGTATTGTTCATTGTGTAGCAACGTTAAACTTTTTCATTCACATATTCATAGTAAAGTATGGTCTAATGTATAAGTATGTTTTCATCTCTTTCTGCAGCTTTCTCCAGAACGTGATATATAGCCCCACATCAGGGTTAGAAATTAACATTTTTTTTCAAGGGCTTTTTTTGCCCCCCTTAATTGATTTTCGGGGGCTTTTTTTATTTATTTCGGGGGCACTGAATTTTTATGATAAACGGTAGGGGTGGGACGGTTCACAAAATGGACGGTTCGGTTCGTATCACGGTTTTGGGGTCACGGTTTTCAGTTCGGTTCGATATACGTACATTTTTATAAAAAAAAATGTAACACTCAAATCTAAACATGCTTCTCATTTATTAAAAAAAAGTTTACAGTGTTAGTGTTTACAGCCTTAAATAATGTTTGGCACACAAAGACCGAACTGACTGAAAAATATAGGCTACATTTGTAGTATTAACTTAGTGCAAACAAACAATATGCTCAGCCAGCACTAGACTTTCCTTTCTTTAATATAAACACAAAAAAACAATGTCAACCATGTTTAAATTCCCTGATTGTCAGTTCTTAATGGAAAGATTTGTGTTCTGCTTGAAATTATTATGTATCTGTCTACATTTATTTAGACTAACATTATTTAAATATTGAGTGCAACTGTGGTGGATTACGTAATTCGGTGAGTTGGAACTATCTATGGGTTGGCGCCGGGTCCCCACGGACATTTTATTGTCACGCACCTTCAGCTCAGGCAATGTTATTATCAGCTCCGGTAGCTCCGGTAACGTTAGGAGGTGATGGCATGCAGTGGGAAAGCGGCAATAGTCCCGGTTGGAGTTAGTAAAACACAGTTGTATGTTAGCCTTCTTGGATGTTGAATAAACGCCTATCATTGTCTTTAAACACCCCGCCTCTCAGACTCCCATTTCCTTCTCTGCTAGCTAGTAGCTACGGTAACATTTCGTTGACTGTATTACCTCGCGGGCTGATTCTATAGTTAAAACGTGCGTTGTTTTGTACAAACTGCTAACGCTATGGCAAGATGTGTGTATGCCTATGTAATGTTAATGGCTATGTTTTTAAAGTCGTAATGAAGATTGATTTAGATTGTGCTTGCCATTTGTACACAAACTGACTAGCACCTGGCTCAGCTGCAGTGCTGCAGCAGCCAGTGCTCACCTCCGCCAAATGAATTTTTTTTATTTGCGCGTCATCTGAACGGTACGATACACAGACGCGCCATTACCGGATAAATATATATATATAATTAGTAAACTGTCGGGGGCATTTTGTGCCCCCCTTAACTGATTTTCGAGGGCATTTTGTCCATTTTCAAGGGCATTATGCCCCAAGCCCCCGTTAATTTCGAACCCTGCCCCACATGCATTATATTGATGATGAAATACAGTTTGATGGCAATCAGCGTGATATAAAAAATTCCAACTAGACGTACTTCTAGAAGTTACTACACGTCATCTGATGTTGACCGGATGGGCGAGGGGGCGTTTATAATTCCGTGGGCAGCGTTATACCAATCATCTAATGTGGGTCAAATGTTGATAATAGCAGTTAGTATCGAAGACGGTAACGTTACACGCTGAAACTCACCCCAGTCTCCGCGCGCCGTTGGGCGATCATCGTCGAGTAGAAATCTTATCATTATGGGATATATTTTTACCCGGTCCATCTCCAGCTTGTATAATGGTATATACGTCCAAATCATGTTGTTTATCGAGTTATTGCCAATCGATCACCGTGTAGCGTGACGAGCCAGAGTCCCATGAACTATAGCGAGCGCCCGGAAGTACTACGGTCGTCATGACAACCTCTATTCAACATCCTGTTTGGCGATTGCGCCGATCGGCCACCAGATGGCGCTCCTGAACCGCCAGAGAGCTCAGTGGGTCCTGCTGGTGGATCTCAGGCCAGCGGAGGGGACATATGAATCCGATCGCAGATTTTTGAAATATTGATATAAGGACGACGTAACGCGTCCTCCGGCAACTTTAGCATGGCCAGCAAAGACGTCTAAAGACGGGTCCCGGCACTCAAAGTGTTAATCAAGCTCACAGAGAGAGATAAACAGCTGACAGCGGATAGTACAGGTACAAATACAATAACAAAGCGGGTGTGGGGGCTGTTGTGTAAACCTTGTACTCTTTAGTTCACATATAATAAGAGACGGATTATTTGCTTGCTCCACCAGTGCACCACAACAACACACACCAACTCTCGTCACAACGCTTTACGGTATTTTCACAGCACTGTCGCAACATTACCGTAAAACGTGAACACCGTTGTGATACACTCGCTCCACTAGTGAGGACTGGTCTCGCCCTCTGCTGGCGCGTGTGTGCACTACACTCAAAACTCTGTTTCACTGTAATAGAAACCGAAGCGCATATGTGATTTTGACGCCGGTATTGATTTTCAATACCGTCGGGATTTCTAAATACCCTGGTATACCGTAATACCGTCATACCGCCCAAGCCTAGTACAGAGCCTCGCTGGGTGAGTTACAAGGTGTCTGCCTGCGATATGGATATCATACCCCCCCACCCCACCCAGCCACGTATGCACCTGCCATCTCCAGAGACCTGCGATATCCTCCTGTTTAGACTAGATTCAAATGTATTGTCATCATACAGCACAAGTACAGTATAACGAAAAGAAGTTTGGCATCCAACCAGAGTGCAAATGTAGCAGTAAAGTGCAACAGCAATATAAGATAAGATATTCCTTTATTGATCCCCTTGGGTAAATTCAGGATGTATTCAGAATGTACAGGTGATTAAACTGGGTACAACATGTACAAATGAGTACTACTGAGTGTAGTGCTAGTCAGATGTATGCACAGAGTTGTATTATATAAATAGAGACAGTATGACTACTACTGGCCAGCAGTGTAACTAGTAAGAGTAAGATATGTGTACAGATATATAGTAAAGGACTATGTGCAGGTAAGTACAGACAGGTGAGGACAGGTATGCAGTGGGAATAAATATATATATTTGACTACAGCCGTACGCCCCAGTTGTGATTCTAGATGTTGTCAACATGAAGTCCTCTTCTGCAGGTTAGGGTTCCCGCAGGGTCTTGAATAGCCTTACATTACATTTTAGGCCTTAAAAACGTCTCTATCTAGTTTAAATGTGTTTGGGGGAAACATCTGGGCTGCAGTAAGCAGTGTGCTAACATCCCGTCAGTCTCCCAACAATTCATATGGAAGTACTTCTAGCATAGCAACTTTGAATAGTATATTCAAAGTGGTCTTAAAAAGGTCTTCAATTTAACTTGTTGAAACCGGCAGGAACCCTGTAATGGTCATTGAGTAATAGTGATCACATTTGGGAGTGATGTGTCCAGAACAGTACAAGAACAACACTGAATCTACTTTTGATACCAGTCATATTCTATTTTCGACGTCTCTGCTCAGCGACGTGTTGTTGTTGTGTTTCATCCCCCCGGTCCCGACTCCCGAGATGAGGCTGAAGAGTCTTTCCAACCGTAGGTTGTATTTGACAGTTCTATACCGCCGGTGTTTCTCCTCAGATGAAGACAGTAACCTGGCCACGTCGCCGCTGCCAGACATGGACTCGGACTCGATGCTGGGCGGGCCGGTGGACGAGGAGGAGCGGTGGCTGGACGCGCTGGAGAAAGGGGAGCTGGACGACAACGGGGAGCTGAAGAAGGAGATCGACGAGTCTCTGCTCACAGCCAGACAGGTGAGGAGGGCGCAGAGCGAGGGCAACAGTATATTTGAATATGATTTCCATGACACCATTACTAGGTGTTTGTATGACACCATTACTAGTAGGGTTGGGTACCTTTCACATTTGAACCGGTACCTGTGAATCGATACCGTACCCAACGGTACCTTTTCTTTTGTACTTTAGTCTCTAAACATGTAATCTACCTACCTCAGTTGTAAAAATGTTTCCCCCAAACTTCAAATAATTTATTATCATTATTTATTTAGAACAATTTGTTAATATATATATAATATTGCAGCGAGCGTTGTCTGCATCTAGCTTTGTAAAGTGTAACAACACTTGCGACTGTTTTCGGCTTGCCATTGCCCCGACTGCTTTGTTGTTGAATCAAGTAAAATCCTAGGTAAGCATATATTGCGCTTGTTGACGTGAACGTGCGGCACACTTCATAGGTTTTCGTTTCGCAGTAAAGAAACGTTGACGTCATTGGACTTTAAAATTAATTGATTCGGTACCCATCCCTAATTACTAGGTGCTTGTATGACACCATGACTAGCTGCTTGTATGACACCATGACTAGGTGCTTGTATGACACCATGACTAGGTGCTTGTATGACACCATGACTAGGTGCTTGTATGACACCATGACTAGCTGCTTGTATGACACCATGACTAGGTGCTTGTATGACACCATGACTAGCTGCTTGTATGACACCATGACTAGGTGCTTGTATGACACCATGACTAGCTGCTTGTATGACACCATGACTAGGTGCTTGTATGACACCATGACTAGGTGCTTGTATGACACCATGACTAGGTGCTTGTATGACACCATGACTAGGTGCTTGTATGACACCATGACTAGGTGCTTGTATGACACCATGACTAGCTGCTTGTATGACACCATGACTAGGTGCTTGTATGACACCATGACTAGGTGCTTGTATGACACCATGACTAGCTGCTTGTATGACACCATGACTAGGTGCTTGTATGACACCATGACTAGGTGCTTGTATGACACCATGACTAGGTGCTTGTATGACACCATGACTAGGTGCTTGTATGACACCATGACTAGGTGCTTGTATGACACCATGACTAGCTGCTTGTATGACACCATGACTAGGTGCTTGTATGACACCATGACTAGCTGCTTGTATGACACCATGACTAGCTGCTTGTATGACACCATGACTAGCTGCTTGTATGACACCATGACTAGGTGCTTGTATGACACCATGACTAGGTGCTTGTATGACACCATGACTAGCTGCTTGTATGACACCATGACTAGGTGCTTGTATGACACCATGACTAGCTGCTTGTATGACACCATGACTAGGTGCTTGTATGACACCATGACTAGGTGCTTGTATGACACCATGACTAGGTGCTTGTATGACACCATGACTAGCTGCTTGTATGACACCATGACTAGGTGCTTGTATGACACCATGACTAGGTGCTTGTATGACACCATGACTAGCTGCTTGTATGACACCATGACTAGCTGCTTGTATGACACCATGACTAGCTGCTTGTATGACACCATGACTAGGTGCTTGTATGACACCATGACTAGGTGCTTGTATGACACCATGACTAGGTGCTTGTATGACACCATGACTAGGTGCTTGTATGACACCATGACTAGCTGCTTGTATGACACCATGACTAGCTGCTTGTATGACACCATGACTAGGTGCTTGTATGACACCATGACTAGGTGCTTGTATGACACCATGACTAGGTGCTTGTATGACACCATGACTAGCTGCTTGTATGACACCATGACTAGCTGCTTGTATGACACCATGACTAGCTGCTTGTATGACACCATGACTAGGTGCTTGTATGACACCATGACTAGCTGCTTGTATGACACCATGACTAGCTGCTTGTATGACACCATGACTAGCTGCTTGTATGACACCATGACTAGCTGCTTGTATGACGAGGCGGTCACCTGGCAGGCACTTCCCACGGGGCACTGAGCGTGACCCTAAAACAGAATTTATGGCGGCTGGGTAGCGCAGTGGACTAAGCACTCGCCTACCACCGCAGAGACTCTGGGATCGAATCCAGCTGTCAGCGGTACCTCCAGCTTGGTCAGTCATCCCTACTAACACAATTGGCAGTGTTAGCGGGTGGGAAGCCGGTGGGGTATGTGTCCTGGTCGTTGTAAACTGCGACTCCTACTGGTCGGTCGGGGTGCCTGTTCAGCAGGGAGGGGAGGAGATCTGGGGGAAATAGCATGAACCTCTGCACATGTTACATTCCCCCAGTGAAACTCCTTGCTGTCAGGTGAAAAGAAGCGGCTGGTGAGGTGACTCCACAGGTATCGGAGGAGGCATGTGGTAGTTCTACACCCTCCCCAGGCCGACAGCGGGGCAAAACCAGGAAGTATTTAACATTTTCTATACAGAATGTACACGGCGCTGTGGAACAGAGCAGGCCCCAAGCGTGAGCAGCAGTCTGTTTGTTCACAGCGGATCTCCCACGCACATGTCTGCTCCATTGCTTGAGGCTAAAGACTAAAGGTGACCGAGCTTTTGCCGTGGCTGCCCCCAAGTTGTGGAATAGTCTGCCACAACAAATCCAGTCTGACCAGACCCCTCGAGATTTTTAAGTTGTGGCTGAAAACTCTTGTTTTCATTGTCTTTTTGAGGCTTGTTAAGCCATACATCCCTGGTCCTGTTGTGACAATTTAGTATTTTTATTGTATTGCATTGACTTTTGCATTTTATATTGTACTTTATATTTGTCTGTTTCTTTATACTGTAAAGCACTTCGGTTGATTTTAAATGTGCTATATTAATAAGTGACCTTGACCTAAAGCTGTCATGGGTTAGAAATCAAGAGCTTGGCAACTCTTGGACATTTTAAATCCATGATTTTAAACCATTCTGTCTCCGTTTGTACCTGTCTCAGACCGCCAGGACGGTCCAGTCTAGTCATTTTTTAAATTAGATTAGAATCAAATCTATTGTCATCATACAGCACAAATACAGTACAACGCGAATACGTTTGGCATCCAACCAGAGTGCCAATGTAACAGTAAAGTGCAGTAGTAATATACAATGTACAGGTGGTTAAACTCGGTACAAAATATACAAATTAGTACTATTGAATGTAGTGCTAAATCAGATGTATGTACAGAGATAATATGTACAGTGATACAGGTATAAAGACAGTATGGTAGTAGTCATACTGGCCAGCAGCGTAACTAGTACGAGTAGGACATGTACAGATATAGATATAGTAAAGGACTATGTGCAGGCAAGTACCGACAGGTGTGGATAGGTATATATGCGGTGAGAATAAATAAATATATATGGTATATACAGCATTATTGTACATGCTATCATACAGAGCTATGGGTTATATGCAGGTGTACAAGCAAGTATATAGTGGTTATATGCAGGTATATTCAGACAAATATGTATATATTATATATATATATGCAGTAAATATAAATGTAAATATGCAGCATAGACAGCACTGTTGTACATGCTATCTGGCATATATCCGATTTGCTCGCGGCAAAAATAGACAAGACGCCGAAACCATCGCTGCAGATCGTGAGCTGAATGTATATCCCCGTCAAAATCACCGTGGTTACCGTCATAATACCCTGGGAATTGTTCCTCTGTTCTCCGTCTCTGGAGTAGCTCCACGACATGTATGTCGACTAGAGTCTGGTCTCTCCTGTATTCAGCTGAAGGAGAGACTTATTCACAAATGGAAAGTAACTGACCGTTTACTATTGACAATTAAAAAGAAGTTCAGGTTTTTATGATGTCATAAAATGATGGGATCTACTTTATTCGGGCAGGGTTATTGACAACCCTTTATTAGCAAATTACTGGAGGTTTAGGATTATAAAGATAGAAGTCTGGTACGAACTCTGAACTCTGTGGCCTAGACTCAATGTATACCAGTCTACTGCCTTCACTGTCTACAACTGCCTTACTGTATATACTGAATATACCCACATATACTATATATATCCCTTACCTACTCACTAGTTATAACGCTGGCTAGTATGACCAGTGTTTTTTATATTGTATCTATCACTGTACATAATACTGTAACACATCTGATTATCATTATTACTCAGTTTAATCACTTGTGTTCTGAAGGTCCAGATTAACACTGAAAGTCTGCGTTTATTATTTTGTATAACTTATATATTGTTTATATATATAAGATATATATATTTACGTCATCTGTTTGCCTAACAGATTGGGCTGCGGTCACGTCTGATACTCACGTTTTTAATTGCTTTTAGCCTGTTTTTATCAAGTGTTTTATCCTGTTTTTACCACTCTCTGCAAAACTTGGCCACACACAAACAACATCCAGACATTTCCAGCCAACAACACTGGCGCGGCCATTTGGAATGCTTGGAATGTGACAGCGTGGAATGTGACACCGTGTCTGTGTAAAATCTTGTACACGTTCTTTCTCTGTGACAGAGAACATTTGCCAAATGTTTGGTAGCAATTAGGCGTTTGGGTTATTAATTTTTTTTTACATTGTATTACGAAATCCCATAATGTGCCGAATGTGGCCACCTCCCCTGCTATTCTACCTGGTCGGTTACCTGGTGCTGGGGATCCCTGGGACTGGTGTCCCTGCTGACGCGGAAGATCCACAAGACACACCGCTAGATGTGTGGCCTACCCCAGGCACCATGGATTCCCCGGATTCAGTGAGAGATCCTGCCATGAAAACCCCGCTGCTCGGTGAGGACTTTATCTCATGGACGTCTCAACTACTCGGGGTTCTGCCGCGAGGACTACGCTGTCTGTGGGCCCAGGGAAATGGGAGACTTTCCCCCTATGCAGCGCGCACTTGCGACGGCAAGCCGAACAGCCCAGCGAGGAGGACCTGGCTTCTAATTCTCCTACTCCTGATGTCGGGTAACGTACAACCGAATCCAGGCCCAGAACTGTCTCAGCCGACTCAGCTGCAAACGCCAGAGGAGATTAGGGTGCCCTCCGTGGGCTCCTGCTACAGCCCGTCGGACACAGCGGACGAGGGAGGCAGCGCGGATCTTCTAACTACCGCAGAAATGGACAGTGTATTCTCTTCCAGAGGACTCCATATCACTCATCTCAACGTAAGAAGCTTAATCAATAAAATGGACGAAATCAGAATAATGTTTGGAAACAGCAAAGCCGCAATACTAACTTTCTCTGAAACAATGCTGGACAGTTCCATAAATGACTCTGAGATTGAAATAGAAAATTACACTGTCATACGTAAAGACAGAATTAGAAATGGGGGGGGTGTATGTGTGTATGTCCGAGCGGACATTTGTTTTAACATGAGGCCCGAGTTAAATCACAATGATATCGAAGCAGTGTGGCTTGATATAATTTTTCCTAAAACAAAACCTCTCTTAATCGGTGTCCTCTACAGACCTCCAACTCAAAATTCATTTTATGATTTACTGGAAGAGAGCTCAGTGGATCTTTGTAAATCTGAGGTGATTTTGATTGGAGATTTTAACACCAACACTCTTAAAAAAGATGCACCAATCTTTAAATCATTCAGAAATTACTGCAACCTACATGACTTAAATCAGCTGATCACTCAAGTCACAAGAGTCTGCTCTTCCACACAAACCATCATTGATCTAATTCTGACATCAGACCAGACCAAGATCTCTAGAAGTGGCATGATAGAATGCAGTCTAAGTGACCATCACATCATTTTCTGCACTCGTAAAATTCACAGACCTGTAATAAATTGTCACAACACAATCAGATTCAGATCTCTGAAAAACTACACAAGTGAAGCCTTAAAAACAGCTCTGGACAAAGTAGATTGGACAAATGTACTAAACTGCACATCGACAGAAAAAGCTTGGTCATGCTTTAAAACCACCTTCCTTTCAGTTATTGACACGCTTGCACCCTCAAAGGTGACCAGGGTCAAAGCCAGAACAGAGCCCTGGGTCACTGCCGAGATTCTAAAAGCCATCAGAGTGAGAAATGAGAGCTTCTCTAAATACAGAAAAACTAAAAATGAACAGCTCTTTGAGACCTGTAAAACACTAAGAAATGGAGTAACCAATATGATCAAAAAAGCAAAACTGAACTATTTTAACGAAAAAATTGAGGAAAATAAAAATAATCCTCAAAAACTGTGGAAGTCTTTAAAAACACTGGGTCACAATAATAGACTCAAGACTAAAACCACAAATCTCAACCTGAAAATAGATAACACGATCATCTCTGACAAATTGAGCGTGGCAAATTGTTTAAACACCTTCTTCACAACTGTTGCTACCACTTTGGTGAACAAACTGCCGATCCGCTCTGGCCGATATGGCATACAGCACATCCAGGCCTTTTATAAGGAACTGGGTGTACGTGAAAATGATTTTAAATTGACTGAAGTAACTACTGAAGAGGTTATGAAAAAGCTCAGTATGCTGCAGCCAACAAAAGCCACAGGCCATGACAATATTCCCACCAGATTTCTCAGAGACTCTGCTTCCATCATAGCTCCCATTGTAGCCCATATCACCAACCTCTCCATCAACCAGGGTCACATCCCGCAAGAACTCAAGCTTGCTAGGGTAACCCCTCTATTTAAAAAAGGAAACAAACTAGATCCAGGTAACTACCGCCCCGTTTCTATCCTTTGTTCCATATCAAAGGTAATTGAGAGGCTGGTATATGAGCAGATAGACAACTACCTGACTGAACATAGACTATTGTACCAGTTCCAATCAGGTTTCAGAAAATCACACTCCACTGACACCTGTTTACTGTACCTAACAGATTATATAAAACGGGAGATGGACAAGGGGAACTACTGTGGGATGGTAATGTTGGACCTGCAAAAGGCGTTTGACACGGTCAACCATTCCATCCTACTAGAAAAATTGAGAGCGATAGGCTTTGATAGCAAGTCAGCCAAATGGGTCAAGTCCTACCTGGAGGGAAGAGAACAGGTGGTAGACATCAATGGCACCTTGTCCTCGTCCCTTCCAGTGACATGTGGGGTCCCCCAAGGAAGCATTTTGGGACCTCAACTGTTTTTAATATATATTAATGACATGAAATCGGCATGCGATTGCAACCTGTTCCTGTTTGCTGACGACTCTGCACTCCTGGGCCCTCATTCATCAACGTGTTCTACGCACAGATTTGTGCTTACCCTGTGCGTACGATCATTTCTAAGCAAAGAGTGGGATTCATCAATTTCAACTTGAACTTGACTTCGTGCTTATATTTACGCACAGCTCGGACCATGCGTACCTGGCGCCCAGTGGTAGAATATATTATTACAACAAGGAAATGAGCTTCTGTGCATAATAACACTGGATGTTCTGTATGAACCGTAATTCATTATAGTTCATTGTAAAATAGCAACAGTAGTGTAATTATGGTCAAAACCCTATAAATAGCATTTGGAATAATAGATCTTTCTCTCAGAATGAATGCAGCATGGTTTATATAGCGTTATCGGAATATACGGGGTGTAGGCTACTGACTGACTGCGCTCCGCGTAGCTTGATTGATTGATTGAAAAGTTTATTAACAGATTGCAGAATGGGTACAGTACAGTACAGCTCAGTACATACAATTGTTAAGGGGATGCAGACCAGAGAAAGACTTTCGTCTTGTTTACATCAGGGTCCCCCATTTTCAATTCATCATAAATCATAAAGCTCAACTCGTTATTATTTTGCGCACAGACCGCCGAAACACGGGAACGTTTTGATTATATTTAAAAGGCTTTACGTTAAACGAAACAAGTGGAATTTCGAAGCTGTAAGCAGAATACAAGTCATATGAATATAGTGTTCTTCCCCCTTTTTACTGTATAAGAAAGAATAGAAAACGCATTGCAATGACACCAGATAGTGGACAGACTATGTATATGATGGGATTCAAGTTCATGTATTGAAAGGCAGGCTACATCATACATGCAGTGAGATTCATTGTTCTTGTATATGCTCTCGTATTATTGTTTATATAGGCTACCCAATACTGACATCAAAATAGATTGTAGTATGCCTCTAGAAATCATATGCAGCAGGTAGAAAATTGACGGGAGATCCATCGCGATTTGGAATAAAATTGAGGAGAACTTTAATCCCTGGGTATTAATCAAACAACACGGGAAAAGGCAGTCATATTCCAGCGCGGTCTTTATTAGCCGACAACAAAATAGATGCCTCTAAAAATCATATAGCCAATCGAACACAACTAATAAAGGCATTCATATTACAGCACGGTTATAATGACACACAACCAACGCCAAACAGTGGTCAACGAACGGTCTTTATTAGTATTTTGAGCTGTCCAGGCAGAATTGCAGCAATGGTCTTAGGGAGCCGTTGATATCTGACATCACCGTTTACAAGTCCGCCTTTTATTTATCCCATAATACGCGATAGTGTCTTCTTGGTTCGACAGCAGTGAACAATCTTCGTGGAGTTTCTCAGAGTTCCGCTCGGGTCAGTCCATTATTTCACATCCCATGGGGGGTGTTTCCTCACTTTCATGACCATATATGGATAATCATGCACGAGCATTGACGGTAGAACAAAGTGGTATTCATCAACACGGAGGAGCATAGAGCCTGCGTACGCACGTGTGATGAATCCCGACTTCCCTGTGCGTACACTGGTTCTACATTCCGTGCTTACGTGTGGAAATAGAACATGTTCTACGCACACATTGATGAATGAGGGCCCTGGTCTCAGACAGGGATAAGTCTAAAGTGGAAAGTGTCCTGAGCAGTGAAATGAAAAAAATCTGCTCCTGGCTCAGTGACAATAAATTGTCTCTACATCTGGGAAAAACAGAGGCCATACTCTTTGGGTCAAACGCCAACCTAAAGAAATCCCAGGGTTTTAAAATTAGAGTAGGTGAAAACATTATTGAGGATAAAGAGGAGGTCACCTACTTGGGCTTTATTTTAAATAACAAACTTTCTAACGAAAAAATGGCACAAAAAGTTATTACTAGGGTCAATCAAAAAACCAAATTTTTATTTAGAATTTCCTCGTTCATAAATAGGAACGCTCTGAGGACCCTAGCTGGAGCCCTCATCCAATGTCACTTTGACTATGCTTGCACTTCATGGTACAGCAACATATCAAAACAAATGAAGACAAAGCTCCAGACCTCCCAAAACAAACTAGTGAGACTCCTGCACAACCTTCACTTTAGGACTCACCTAACGCCAGCCCACTTTAGCAGGCTGGGATGGCTCAGGGTTGAGGAAAGGGTACACCAGCTTAAAATGCTACTGGTTTTTAAAGTACTAAAAGAAACGGTCCCCAAGTACCTAGTCAATTATTTTAATAAAGTAGGAGATGTCCACAAACACGCCACAAGAGGAAGCCCCACGGACCTGGTCCCGCCGAGAGTCAGGACATGCATGGGGAAAGATGCATTTTTTTTACTCGGCTACGGTAATGTGGAATGCCCTGCCAACATTTATAAAACTCCTGAACTCCCCTCTCGGATTTAAATCCGCCCTAAAAACATGGCTCAGCAGCAACTCAAATTGGTCTTAAAATGTTTTTTTTATCTCTTTTATCATAACTTGGCTTTTATTTCTTTTATCATGAGTTGCTTTTAAGGGTTTGCGGATTTTCTTTTAACATTAGTTAACTGTATGAGTTGTCAGGTTAGGTGTTTTTATAATTTTTTTTTAGAATGTGTCCTGTCAGTGTACATGTCCATTTGTGTTTCTGTGCCTTTTTATGTTCCATGTATGGACCACAATGGAAACAAGCCTTGGCTTTATTGTGTTTTATCCATTTTTGACCTGCGTTATTGACACTGTTATTGTCTTGTCTTTTAAAATGTTTTTTTTGTCATACGATTTGTGTCAAAATAAAGTATTCAATTCAATTCAATTCAAACAGTATTCTCCATTCGCTTATGGTAGATCCCATTCTTAACGACTAGGCGCCAGAGACGCGCCCCCTAGACATGTTTTCTAGACATGTTCAGACATGTTCAGACAAGCCCAGAGCAAGCGCATTGATTCTGTACAGGTGAATAGGCTGAGCCCAGCGGGGACCAGAGAGTATATTGTGTAGACGGTGCAAGCAGCAGCAGCGGCAGTAACATAACAGGAAAACTAGCAGAGCGAGAGTGAAAGACGTCCGGTACAGTTGTACACAGACCGATAATGGCTACTTAGATACAACTATAATATTGTCGAGCCATTATTGGCACAGTATAGTGACTTGTGTAAGCGAAGTAACGTGGAGAGACGTATAGTTAAACCCAGCGACGTTTGGATATAACTACTCATTGGAGACCGTCTGCGGGTTAGTTTCACGTACAAACGAAGCTAACTAGCTACCATCTATGCCAACAGGCTTTTGGATTAATAGCTATTAACCCTGCCATCGGGTGCTAGGATTACAAGGACCGGTTCCGTACGAGACCCCTTCTTCCAGCGGCGACAGGATTATCCGACCAGTCTACAGTTTCTCTGGGGCAGGAGCTCTAGAGAGAAACCATCGTCTCCAGCCACCATCTTGCTTTCCCTGTATCGCCTCGCTTCGTCTCACTCCCTTCAGAGTTCCACCGGTCGAGTATCCGTAGTCTAGGAACTATTCGTTACCGCTGACTTTGTTGCACTGACCTTTAGGGCTGGGCGATATGGCCTAAATATGATATCACGATATTTTCTGACCTTTCGGCGATACACGATACGCATCACAATGTTTTTCTTTTTTTCCCCAAAATTCATTATGAGGCTTACCAAGACAGTATTTGAGTTTGCAAGCTAACATTAAAGACAAAATAAAATACCCATGCATTTAGCATTTTTATATTATATATTAGATTTAGATTATTGGATTATTAGATTATATATTGCATATATTTAGCAATGAGATATTATATGATTTAGATATGAAATATGATGAATTGAAAATGGGGGACCCTGATGTAAACAAGACGAAAGTCTTTCTCTGGTCTGCATCCTCCAGTCCGCTGTTGACTGTTGTATTGAGCTGTACTGTATTGTACCCATGCTGCAATCTGTTAATAAGACTATGCTTGCACCTCATGGTACCAAAGCACCTCAAAGGCACTAAAAACCAAATTACAAACATCTCAAAACAAACTAGTCAGACTACTGCTTGACCTGACTCCTAGAACCCACCTCACCCCTGCACACTTTGCCAACCTAGGATGGCTTAGAGTAGACGACAGAGTACAGCAACTTGCAATGGGCCTGGTCTACAAGATACACTACACGACCAAGGTACCCATGTACATGTCAAAATACTTCCCAAAGGTCAGTGAATACCACGATCACAACACCAGAGGGAGCTCCACAAATCATGTAAAACCCAGATTCGGCTCAAACAAGGGACTAAACACGTTTCGCAATTATGCCACAACAATGTGGAACGCCCTACCCAAAGCTGTAAAGGAATGTAAATCACTACCCACCTTCAAAAACACTCTCAAAGAACACCTACGGGAGACTGCAATTCAAAACTGGCCCCTTTAATGTCCTAACCCAGTTGTACAATAAAGACCAAGCATGGCTTTGTCAGTATTCCAATGTACAGCCCCACCCAACCCCACCCCACCTACCCAACCTCCTCCAATGTACAGTTTCTATGTCAAATGTATGTCAGTATTCCAATGTACAGTGTCCCCCCCCCTACCAAACCCCCCCCCCCCCCCCCCACCTCCAATGTACAGCCCCACCCCACCTACCCAACCTCCCCCAATGCACAGTTTCTATGTCAAATGTATATACTCTTCTTCTGGATTTTTTTAGTATCACAAACGGTACTGTATTTGAAAATCTGGTATGTCATAAATGTATAGATGTAGCAGTACTGTCTATCTGTATGTCATGTGTGTCATATGATGAATTGAAAATGGGGGACCCTGATGTAAACAAGACGAAAGTCTTTCTCAGGTCTGCATCCTCTTAACAATTGTATGTATTGAGCTGTACTGTACCCATTCTGCAATCTGTTAATAAACTTTTCAATCAATCAATCAATCAATAACGTTCTCATTCATTCAGTCGGCAAACAGAATCATTTTGATTGACAGTCGCGTCTGCCAATTACGTCACATCGCTTGCACCCGCCCTGCTGTTCTTAGCACCAATCGGCAAGCGCGTATTCATTTTTTACTTCCGCCATTGGAGAGCTCAATGACAATAACAATGGCAGCGGTAGCTCGCCGCGGCCGACGTTTAGCTTTTAGCTCCGCAGAAGGACTAAACGACTGGAGGCATAATGATTTTACTGCAACGGATGTTATAATAAAAGCCTTTCCATACATCTGTCTGATTGAAAACTTTATTAACAGACCGCAGAATGGGCACAACTGAGTCAGCACGGGCTGAGATATGAACGACTAATGCTTGCTATATCTAGGTCGACCTCGGTCGTTGCTATGTAAATACGCTGATGTTATTGAAAGTGTAACTATATAACGTTAATGCCACAAAACGAATGCCTTTGTTATCACAAGTAGTAACTTTTGATGCAGTAGTGTGTGTGTGGGGCGGCGCTGTTCAAAAGTGTCAACGTGTGGACCAGATTGACGCGACACAAGCCTCTTGGGCAAAACATCACGATATCCACGATACGTTTAAAAAGTGTATCGTTAATGAACTGTACCCGATATTTATATAATATCGTCATATCGCCCAGCCCTACTGACCTATTATTAAAGGAGAACCGTAATAAATAATATGTATGTTGCTATGACTATTAAAATGCTTGTTAACTTGGTATCCCTGTCCCCGCGCAGTCAATTGAGTGTCCGCCATTTTGTCTAACTGTACTGTCTGGCTATTAACACTTTAACTGCCGGAAGACGCTTTTAGGCGTCCTTCCCCGCCATGCTCAAGTTGCCGAAGACGCCGTAACTCGTCTTTGATATCAATATTTCAAAAATCTGTGATCGGAATCATATTTCCTTTCCGGGGCCCTGAGACACAAGTGTGATCTCTCAATCCTCTAGCGGTTCAAGACCGCCATCTGGTGGCCGATCGGCATATCGAAAAAACGGATGTTACCTTTAACCCGGTAGGACTCACTCCATATGGGGTCCGGGCACTCGCTAGTGTTAGAGAGACTCAGTCTTCACACAGTGAACACCGATCGCTGCAAATAACTCGAAAAAACAACATGATTTGGACGTATATATTATTATACAACCTGGAAATGGACCGGATATTTCTATATCCCATAATAGGAAAATGTCTGTTCCACGCTCATCGCCCAACGGCGCGAGGAAGATACGGTAAGATTCAGCGTTATTTTTCAATGTGTACGATACTAACTGCTATGATGAACATTTGACCCACATTAGATGAATGGTATAACGCTGCCCATGGAATTATAAACGCCCCCTCGGCCATCCGGTCAACATCAGATTACGTGTAGTAACTTCCAGAAGTCCGTCCAGTTGGATTTTTTTATATCGCGCCGATTGCTATCAAACTGTATTTGATCATCAATATAATGCATTTGGGGCTATAAATCACGTTCTGGAGAAAGCTGCAGAAAGAGATGAAAACATACTTATACTTTAGATCATATTTTAGTATGAATATGTGAATGAAAAAGTTTAACGTTCATACACCCTGAACAATACATATAGGACATTGAATGGGCCCTAATAATGGCAATTTAGCAATAGAATTTAAAAAGTTATAGCCCTGCAAAGAAGGGGAACTTCTACATAGACAAATAGAGCTGGCAACCTATGGTATATCATGAATTTAGCCTTAGGCAATCAAAGTGTTAATATTCTTTAGTAGTGGTTTAATCTAAACAATCTTTAATACAGTCAGGGTTGTGTAGCCCCTTAGCTACAATTGGTCCTTCGAGCCGGAGGGTATCAGTAATAATAATCATATTAGTGATAATATGGCCAGCGGCGGACACTCTCCAATCGGCTCTCCCTCATTAGAGCGCCCTAGGCGCCAGCGTCAGCCCCCTCCCCACTTGGAGAACTACGTTGTAGATTTACCTCCTAGCTTATCTACGAGGACGTTAAGCAAGGATAACATTAATAGCTCAAGTATGCCCAACCTTATCGACCTGTCAACCTCAGAGGTAGAGACCCAAGCTAGTTTAAGTGAAACTGATTTAGCTCACGGGGGGGGACAAGCGGGACATGACTTGACTATGCCCATAGAACACCGCGCCCCCGAGGTGGACCTCGGAGCGCATGAACCCATAGAACACCGCGCCCCCGAGATGGACCTCGGAGTGCAAGAAGGTAAAGAACGCGCCCCCGAGATGGACCTCGGAGCACAAGAAGGTAAAGAATGCGCCCCCGAGATGGACCTCGGAGCGCACCAGAGTAAAGAGCACCGCGCCCCCGAGATGGACCTCGGAGCGCGGGAGAAGACAAAGTACAGCGCCCCCGAGGTGGACCTCGGAGCACGTAAGGAGACCAGGTCACCGCCAAGCCCTGCCAACTCCAAATCACCATCATCAGCGTCATCCCCAAGCGAGGCCGACCAGAGGCTAGCGCAAGTCCTGATCGCCACGCTAACCACTTCAGCGGAAAGAGATCGCCTCCAGGCGCAACAAGAGAGTGAGCGTAATCGCCACCAGAGTGAGCGTGACCGCCTCCAGGGTGAGCGTGACCGCCTCCAGGCGCAACGAGAAAGTGAGCGCGAACATCTCAGACTGGAAGAGAGTCGCCTCCAGGCTGACGCCACGATGACCATCAGACTAGAAGAGAGGCGTCTCCAGGCTGAAGAAAACATGGAGCGAGACCGCGCCAATGCACAGCGCGACGCAGCCAATGCGCAGCGCGAGGCAGAGCGAGACTGCGCCAATGCGCAGCGCGAGGCGGAGCGAGACCGTCTACAAGCACAAATGATGGAGCAAGCGCTCCAGAGGGTGACTCTCCACTCTTCCACCCGGAGCTCCCTGAGATCCTCACGACACGGGTCGAGGGCACCTTCCCCTCCCCGACAAAGCTACACGGGACCCCGCCTACGGGAAGAACCTGCTTACGTCGCAGAGCAGCTAGCCGAGCGACTACAAAGCCTGACGGAGGACGAGGGAGGACAGAAAGCCCACCCGCACTACCCCATCTCAGACCAGGAGGCTCAGCGCAGCCCCGGTCTCAGTCCCGACACGCTGCGTTATGAACCCCCAACACGCCCCAGTGGGGAGTTCGAGCACCAGACGGCACCAAGGAATAGTGCCTGGGAACCCAGCCCCTGGTTCCCGCCCAGCACGAACCAACGACCCAACGTACAGGGAGACTCGCCACGGATGCCTCTCCCCCCACGTGCGTCAGTGTCGCAGCCATCCATGGCACACTACATTGGGACACCCACATTCCCAGACTTCACAAGAGAAGACCGAGCGCAGTATACCGAGCTGCGTATGTGCCTAGAGACAATTATGTCCGGAGTACAGGACGAGTCATACAAGTATGCCATTCTCCTTAAGCACCTCAAGGTAACTAGAGCGCACAACATAGCGCTGGCATACTCCAATTCACAAACTCCCTATTCTGACGCCCTGGTTGCCCTCGACGCACATTACGGACGTACATGGGACTATGTCATTCAGGAGATACGTGAGATTGAACGTCTCCCCCCGGCTAGAGACAACCGAGCCCTGGACGACCTATCCGTCAAGGTACAGTCCCTAGTAGGGATGCTCGGGTCCCAACGAGACCAGGGGAGGTACGAGTTGTACGCCAACTCCAACGTGGAGCGCATATTGGAGAAGCTCCCCCCATTCCGCCAAGAACGCTTTCGGCGGCAACGAAACTACCGTGACCCGAATGGCCCAGAACAGTCACTGCTGGATCTCGCTGACTTCCTAGCCAGGGAGGTTAGCAGCCTAAGAATTGACACCTTCGCATGGGGTGGCTCGAACATTAAAGATGGACCGAGGAGGTTTAAAGACCAAAGCAGGCCCATCACAGTGATGCACCAGGCCGAGTCGGTGTCACGGCAGACAAGTCACAACCCCCCCCCGCCAAGGAGAAATGGAAGATCGCCTGTCAATACTGCGACAGTGAACACTGGCTGTCACAGTGCGACGCATTCAAGAAACTGACCACCGCCGAAGTAAGTCAGTGGATTAAAGATAACCGCCGCTGCTTCCGCTGCGCGCGCGGCCACATGGCAGCAGAATGCCGCCTTAAGAAGAAGTGTGGGAGGGGAGCTCCAGTAGCTCACCACGTACCTCGAGCGCTATTTTGGCGCCGGGGACAACCGTGCTCGTCACGGATCTGGGGTTTAGCGAGTTCGAAGGGAGCGACGCACCACTGCCTACAGAGCGTATCCACGCCAGAAGAAGCAGAGAGCATCCTACTGAAGCTACAGGCTTCGTTAGCCAACGGTGGATTCGACCTCCGACAGTGGGCCAGTAGCAACCCTCAAGTTCTCCGGCACCTCCCTCCAGAGACTAAAGCCGCTAGCAACGAGACCTGGAAGGCGCACACCCCAGGCGAAGCGCAAGAGATGACCCTGGGCCTCGTCTGGCGCTTCAAGACGGACTCGCTTCACTACTGAAACACACCTCTGAGGACGGATCAAGAGACGTCCACGACTAGACTGACCACTCGGCGGAGTGTGTACCGAACACTCGCCAGCCAGTACGACCCAATGGGATGTATCCTCCCCTACACCACCCGGGCGAAGATGCTGGTGAGAGAACTGTGGGCCAAGGAGCAGGGCTGGGACGACCCCATACCCGAGCACCTAGCTACCACATGGAGAGAGTGGGAGGATGAACTTGTCTTACTCCGCGAGGTGGCCATCCCGCGGAGTTACTTCCCCCCTACCGTGCGACTGGAGAAGTGTCAGACAGACCTGCACGTCTTCAGCGACGCCTCAGAAGTGGCGTACGGATCAGTGGCCTACCTGAGGGCTCAAGAAGAGGGAGTTCTGAACTCCAAGCCCCTCGGCTACGTTCCAAGCGACGTAGCTGACATCGAACCCATCACCCCAAACCACCTCTTGATGGTGCGGCCGGACCCTGCCCTTTCTCAGACGGTGTACAGACAGGACGGAATGAACGGACGGAGAATGTGGAGACACAGCCAAGTACTGGCCGACCAGTCTTGGGCCCGCTTCCTCCTACGCTACCTACCCTCCCTTCCAGCCCGTCAGAAATGGGTGAAAGACAGGGACAACCTGACCGTGGGGACCGTCGTGATGATAATAGACCAGTCACTACCCCGAGCTACGTGGCCAGCCGGCCGTGTGAGCAGAGTGATTAATGGTTCAGATGGGAAGGTCAGAGCGGCAGAAGTCATCGTCCAAGGGCGGACTTATACCAGACCAGTAGCTAAGTTGATAGAGCTTCCTGCGTTCCCTGACCCCCCTGACGATGACGATAACCCACTGACCTTATAGATTATTTCCAACTCCCCATAGCACATTATGGAGAAGTTGACTTGACCCTTAATATAAATCTGTGACCCACATTTTATTTACTAATTAGGTGTGGACTAATTAGGGGGCGGCTGTTCTGAAGGTCCAGATTAACACTGAAAGTCTGCGTTTATTATTTTGTATAACTTATATATTGTTTATATATATAAGATATATATCTTTACGTCATCTGTTTGCCTAACAGTATTCTCCATTCGCTTATGGTAGATCCCATTCTTAACGACTAGGCGCCAGAGACGTGCCCCCTAGACATGTTTTCTGGACATGTTCAGACAAGCCCAGAGCAAGCGCATTGATTCTGTACAGGTGAATAGGCTGAGCCCAATAGGGACCAGATAGAGTATGGTGCAAGCAGCAGCAGCGGCAGTAGCATAACAGGAAAACTAGCAGAGCGAGAGTGAAAGACGTCCGGTACAGTTGTACACAGACCGATAGCGGTGTATCGTTACAGAGAGCTAATGGCTACTTAGATACAACTATAATATTGTCGAGCCATTATTGGCACAGTATTGACTTGTGTAAGCGAAGTAACGTGGAGAGACGTATAGTTAAACCCAGCAACGTTTGGATATAACTACTCATTGGAGACCGTCTGCGGGTTAGTTTCACGTACAAACGAAGCTAACTAGCTACCATCTATGCCAACGGGCTTTTGGATTAATAGCTATTAACCCTACCATCGGGCGCTAGGATTACAAGGACCGGTTCCGTACAAGACCCCTTCTTCCAGCGGCGACAGGATTATCCGACCAGTCTACAGTTTCTCTGGGGCAGGAGCTCTAGAGAGAAACCATCGTCTCCAGCAGTGATGCCACAGATTACTTGTAAAAGTAATCTGATTACTGATTACTGATTACTCCTTTAAAAAGTAATCTAAGTTACTTTACTGATTACTTGATTATCAGAGTAACTTAGTTACTTTGAAAGTAACTAGGTTACGAAGTCGTCGTCGTTCCCCCAACAGTTTCTTTTAAACGCTTTATTGAAAGTGCATAAATTGTTTTTAACTTGTTTCTCTGCACATAACGTAAATTGTTAAACTAGTGCTTCAGCTTCTGTACCATCAAGTATGGTAAAGCAACAGTCTATGATGCTCACAGCATTAGAGCAGCCAGCCAGTGGTTTTACAAAACCAGTGTATCACATCTAACAAATGCAGGCTGAACTATTCAATTATATCAACTGTAACTATTAAATTGTTTTTATAAATGTCTCTCTATAAACATACAATCAGTCTCTCTTTAACATGTAAATTAACTGTAAATCTGGCAAATAAGAGCTTTTGCTCTGCCACCATCAACCCTCCTGTACCTAGTCGAAGCGTCGGCTAGTGTTGTTATTCCAGATGCTTTCAATGCAATTGGATGTGCTGTTTTTAGCGGTAGACAGTATTTTGTTTCCTATCCCTATTGGGGTGGAATTCTGAACAGAAAGTCATCTTGCGGTTTCACTTTTAATTTTGCCAAGCGTTTTGGTGTGGAATTCTCCGACGACGGAGCCCTGCTGTCACACGATTGGCGCATATGTCACATGACGTGCTGTGAAGACCCGCCCTACTCTGCCTCTGATTCGCAGACTGTGGATGGGGAATGTGATTGGACTAAAGCAGAGTCACTCACAGACAGAGAGTCCAGTCACGCCGCGGAACACATTCTTGTATTTAACCCTTTCACTGCCACACCACGTCACTCCCAAATAAGAAAAATAGCTCAAAATGTATTTTTGACTGTCAAACGAAATAAAATACTGCATTCCGCCTGCATTATGAATTTATGATGAGATAGTAACGAAATAGTAACGCACAGCCATTTGGACAAGTAACTGCAATCAGATTACTGGCTTTTAAAGATTAACGCGTTAGATTACTATTTTCGGGGAAAAGTAATCCGATTACAATAACGCGTTACTTAGTAACGCGTTACTGGCATCACTGGTCTCCAGCCACCATCTTGCTTTCCCTGTATTGCCTCGCTTCGTCTCACTCCCTTCAGAGTTCCACCGGTCGAGTATCCGTAGTCTAGGAACTATTCGTTACCGCTGACTTTGTTGCACTGACCTTCTATTATTAAAGGAGAACCGTAATAAATAATATGTATGTTGCTATGACTATTAAAATGCTTGTTAACTTGGTATCCCTGTCCCCGCGCAGTCAATTGAGTGTCCGCCATTTTGTCTAACTGTACTGTCTGGCTGTTAATATTCTTTAGTAGTGGTTTAATCTAAACAATCTTTAATACAGTCAGGGTTGTGTAGCCCCTTAGCTACAACTTGTATATTGCTATTGCACTTTACTGTTACATTTACACTCTGGTTAGATGCCACTTTTTGTTGTACTGTATAACGAGACAATACATTTGAATTAGGGATGTTCGATATTGGTTTTACTGATATACCGATATTGTCCAACTCTTATTTTCCGATACCGATATCAACCGATACCGATATATGCAGGGTCCCCCCCCCCCCAAAAACGGAATAATTTCAGGTAATTAACATTACATATCTCTTGTTGTGGAATTAACAACATTATGCATACTTTTGACAATAAATTAAATAAGAATTTGTTTTTACTTGCTTGCCTGGGTAAATAAAGGTTACATATTTTTTTTAACCGATAATATATCAGTAGGCCGATAATATCGGACATCCCTAATTTGAATCTAATCTAACTATAGAAGTACCTCCCCTGAGCAGCTGTCTTTGTCCCCCTCCCAGAAAGCCCTCCTCCACAAGCAGCAGAGCCAGCCCCTCCTGGAGCTCCCCATGGGCTACAAGGAGAAGGAGATGACCGCTGAGATGATGCAGAAGAGGGAGGAGCGCGCGCGCAAGAGGCGCCTGCAGGCCGCCAAGAAGGCGGAGGACAGCAAGAACCAGACCATCGAACGGCTGACCAAGACCAGCAAGGCCAAGATCAAGAGCATGAAGGACAAGCGGTCCAAGCAGGCCCAGTGCCCCATGGTGCGCTACACCGACCGTGCCCAGGGCATGGCCATCTCCTTCCCCGCCGGAGTCCCCGTCCCGACCCCTGTCCCGCCCCGTCTGGTGCCCGTCCCGGCGCCTGCGAGCTGTGGGGTGAGCGGGTGCGCCAATCTCAAGAGGTACTCCTGCTCGAAGACCAGAGTCGCGCTATGTAGCCTGGAGTGCTACAAGAAGAACCTGGTGCTGGTGCAAAGTGCCGCTTGAAGCGAGCGAACGCTGCGGGAGAAGAGAGACAGACAGACAGACAGACAGACAAACCAGTCTTCTCTCCCTTCTTTCAGTTTCTGGACATGAAATCTCAAGTGCAACGCGGATGCACTATTTTTTCCTCTTTTCTTTGTTTCTCATTGTTTTCTCTTGCATTGCTGCTGGTGGCACAATGTCCCCATTACATATCTGAAGATAATTCGTGAGGGTCTCGATAATGGTTTTGCTTTGAGAAATCAGGATTTTTTTTTGTTTTTTGTTTCTGATTTCTCTGATTTTCTCCCCGTCCCAATTAGTCGTTGTGCCAATTCCCCCCCTCCCCTACCTGGCTGCTGTATGCATGTTCTCCTACAAGTCGGTACAAGGGCGTCCCGAATCGATCGCACGCTTCCTCCGAGACGTGCGCCGACAGCCAGTGACGTCTTTTCACTTGGCAGCGAGGACTCTCATTGGTGAAGTGTAACGCGTGGGAGGGCACGCTATCTCCACCAAGTCCTGCCCCGCTGCGCAAGCGCCAAGACCTGACCTGTAGGCGTCACTGTCCACAACGCCAGATTCCCACCCCCTAATACTGCAAATTGTATTAGTATGAACGACCAGCCAAGCTGGTGGCAACGCAGAGCTGGGCTCGAACCCAGCGTCTCCTGCATTGGTGATGAGCGCAATCTCCGCTACGCCACCTGACTGCCCCAGTATTTTCTTTAATTTAGTTAATAATGTGAACATTCTCACAGTGCTCATCGGGCAAATGTAATTTCACTGTTTACTGAAAGAAAGACTGAGAACAAAATTGCATTGTACTTTATTATCACCCACAATGTGCATTTGTATAACAAATTATTCAAATTCCATAGAAAAAAACTGTACTTAAAGCATAAAGTAACAAACGAAACAATTGTCTTTCCCAAAATATTAATATGAATTCAAATCTGCTGAGTGCTTTAGAAAATAACTAATTTGTCCAGAGGTTACTGTAGCTACTAGTAATGTCAGTAATTTGTCCAGAGGCACAGGTTATTGTAGCTACTAGTAATGTCAGTAATTTGTCCAGAGGCACAGGTTATTGTAGCTACTAGTAATGTCAGTAATTTGTCCAGAGGCACAGGTTACTGTAGCTACTAGTAATGTCAGTAATTTGTCCAGAGGCACAGGTTACTGTAGCTACTAGTAATGTCAGTAATTTGTCCAGAGGCACAGGTTACTGTAGCTACTAGTAATGTCAGTAATTTGTCCAGAGGCACAGGTTATTGTAGCTACTAGTAATGTCAGTAATTTGTCCAGAGGCACAGGTTACTGTAGCTACTAGTAATAACAGTAATTTGTCCAGAGGCACAGGTTATTGTAGCTACTAGTAATGTCAGTAATTTGTCCAGAGGCACAGGTTATTGTAGCTACTAGTAATAACAGTAATTTGTCCAGAGGTTATTGTAGCTACTAGTAATGTCAGTAATTTGTCCAGAGGCACAGGTTATTGTAGCTACTAGTAATGTCAGTAATTTGTCCAGAGGCACAGGTTACTGTAGCTACTAGTAATGTCAGTAATTTGTCCAGAGGCACAGGTTACTGTAGCTACTAGTAATGTCAGAGCAAGCAGCTCACAAACTAGGGATGCACCAATACAACTTGGGATTCTGAGTCTGCCGTATTGACTTAAAGGAAAACTCCATTTTGGGAAATTAGCTTATTTAACATCTTCCCTGGAGTTAGACAAGAAGATACATACCTTTTTTGTCTCTGTGCGTGCATTTAGCTTAGGGAACAGTCGCTCCGTTAGCGTAGCTTAGCTTCATCACTGGAAGTGGGGCGGAGTTAGACCCTGAAGTTCCCTACAGTGCCCTACAGTCACCAAATACACTCCAAATACAACTCCAAAGCGTTCCTGTAAACATGTTGTGACCTGTGTATTTACCACGTGGAGAAATAAAAAATAATTGAATTCGACAATTACGTTTTCTAAGCAAATATACTCGAAAAAATGTTTGCCTAACGACTCCTCTGAGCGCAGTCAGTGATTTCAACGTGTCGTCGTGATTGTTGACACTCATTCATTCAAAGGATCCGAACCGATTGAAGTTTATGGATACCATGACTTAAAATCCTCTTACCTTGACGATTAAAAGCCTCCCCAATTTAGAAAACAGTAATCCAATGGCTGGTATTGATATACTGCACGCTAACGGAGCTAACCAGCAACCGGACACTCAAGCCGATAACGAGAGCAATGACTTCCTTTCTGGGGGGTTTCAAAATAAAAGAGCGACGTCTATAGCAGCGGAATACGTTTATTTTGTACATTATCTAACTAACACGAACCTAAACTAACTTTAGGTTAGTTGTAACGTTAGTTTAGGTTCGTGTTAACGTTAGATGTCAACAATCACGACGACACGTTGAAATCACTGACTGCGCTCAGAGGAGTCGTTCGGCAAAAATTGTTCAGAGTATATTTGCTTAGAAAACGTAATTGTCTAATTCAATTATTTTTTATTTCTCCACGTGGTAAATACACAGGTCACAACATGTTTACAGGAACGTTTGAGTTGTATTTGGAGTGTATTTGGTGACTGTAGGGCACTGTAGGGAACGTCAGGCTCTAACCCTCCCCCACTTCCAGTGATGAAGCTAAGCTACGCTAACGGAGCGACTGTTCCCTAAGCTAAATGCACGCAGACAAAAAATGTATGTATCTTCTTGTCTAACTCCAGGGAAGATGTTAAATAAGCTAATTTCCCAAAATGTTGGAGTTTTCCTTTAACACTTTGAGCGCCAGCCGTGTTTTCCTTTTTACACCCTTGAATGCCACCATCCACGGCCAATGTTAACGTTAATATCGCCTAATCTATGTTTTAAATTATGGCTATGTGTCTAATCTGCCCATCGCTTATCAAAGAATCATTTTCCAGTCAGTGTTGTCAAGGCAGATTGTATTTTTATTGCTTCATTTCCATTTGATAGCATTTTGAAAATCACCCGTTTTCGGGGAAAAAACCACCCATGCCTATGATAATCGCCTTTTACTGGAATATTCCAGAACGTTGTCATTTGTCTGCCTATTTATGAATCGTTTTCAAATAAACGCTAGATGATCGATAGTATATGTGTGCGCACGCACGCTCGTGCCGTGCGCTGATAATCGCTGCTCTTATTTCCTCATGGCTTTTACAGTCAAAACAGCCATATCACATAAACGCTTATATATCCGTGAAAACGAGTGATTATCCTAACACTGATAACATAGATTCCTTACCTGAGGTCAGATGGTATCCAAATGGTTTATTCCAATTTCCGATCGCCATTCGAAAAAATCGATAAATGTATTGATCCATCGTGTGTACAGTATTTAACCCATATTCGCCGTGGCTCAGAGGCTCCAGAATGAACTCTGGTAGACCCCGGCTGCATCAGTGAGAAGTAAAATTTGGAGTCAGAAATCCGTTCTCCCATTCACTTTCATTGAGTCCATTCCAAAAGGGTGATTTACCATCTGGGAGACGATAGGGGGCGCTTTTTTCACATCTGAGCGCCGGCGGTCCCTGGATCTCCAACGGTAGGCTCGCATGATGCAATATGATTTCAGATCGCTAATAAAAAAATAAAAATAAAAAAACCCGAGAATACTCGTGACATGGCATTCAACGGTCGGGGCGTAAACCCGAGAATAGCCGTGAGTGGCATACAAAGTGTTAAGACAACTGACTTATCTCAAACCCTGCCCTCTTTACCTTGATCCTCCAATCACAGCTGTTGTGATTGGAGGATCCAGGAAAAGAGGGCAGGGTTTGAGAAGTCAATTCGTTTGGGGTCACTGGACACAAAAAAAAAATATCAAGATTGAATACAAATTATTTTGCTTTTAATGTGCCAAAAAATACAGAAAATGTAATCACTGGTTTAGATTTCTAAAACGTGACATGTGATCACATGTGTGTCTTGATCAGCCTGATGTCCAGTGTAGGTGCATCCCCAGCCCTTTAAAAGGTACAGTTTGAGGTATTCACTGCTTCTCATCCACACACACAGTATCTGTGGAAAGCAGCGGTAGAGAACTACAAGGCCAGCAGAAACCTGTAGTGGGCTGGATAACAGGGAACTACCTTCAGTCTTGTGTCCAGTCATCTATTTCTGAAGGCCGTGGTTATCCTCTGCCGCCCGGGTGGAAACCAGCACTACAGGATCTGGGCCAGAGATCCGCTGTCCGGGAATAGTTTGGGTTGCCGTGGAAACGGGAGCCACCGCCCTGACGTCACGTTCAAGCGAGGCGGCGCCCAATTAGGAAGGCTCCTCGTTAGGCAGCAGGGTGACGGGAAACAGAGCGTCTAGAGTCTTTCTTCCATCGAGGCAGGACGTAACCATGGTAACCACTCCCCAAACCCCCATTCCATGCAAGGCCCTCCAAATAGATCCCCAAAAATGAATGGAAGTGAATGAGGAGCTCCCGGCACCTGGGAGGAATGGTGGTGTTGACAGCGGACAGCAGTGGCCACTGGTGGCTTGTACACGACATCACACAGAGGTAAGACTTCTCTTAACTGCTTGACTGAGCTCTTGATACAAGGACTAACACTAGACAACAGGTTAAATGGGTCTGGGGTCACGGTGGCCTACAGGTTAGAGAAGCCTTGTCCCTCATTACCACAATACAAAAAACAGCTGCTCTTTGGATCCAAGAACATAAAATAAATAAAAGGAAAAACATTTGACTTGTACTTTGTGATGAAGTCATAACCAAAGTATACCAAGACATGCTGCTTTGCAAAAATGTAAAATCATTTAATAAATGGGCGCCATTTAACGTTTTGGGGTTATGACTTATTGATCACAAAGCAAAGTACAAGTCGAACACCTCTCTCTGGTCTTCTAGAACCCTGTAGTGTTTCCACCACTCAAGTTTGTTTATTAATTGTCACAATAAAATACACATACTTTACGGTGAAATGCTTGGTTCTGTATGAGCCCCCGAGAATGTGCTTCATACAGTAAAAAAAAAGTAAGTAAAGAGGAATATACATATACACAATACAATCTAAAGTAGAGTACATCTCTCTCTGGTCTTCTAGAACCCTGTAGTGTGTCCACCTCCAGAGTACACCTCTGGTCTTCTAGAACCTTGTAGTGTGCCCACCTTCACCAGAGTACATATCTCGTCTCTGGTCTTCTAGAACCTTGTAGTGTTCCCACCTTCACCAGAGTACATCTCTCTCTGGTCTTCTAGAACCCTGTAGTGTTAGTTTCCACCTCTTCACCAGAGTACATCTCTCTCTGGAGCAGAGGGAGCGTCACAAGGCCAGACCAAAGGACAGCCGGAAGGCCATCTCCACGGGGACCTCTGCCACGGAGTCGTGGAAACACACGTAGAACTCCTGAGGCACGGGTTCCAGAAGCATCCTCCTGGAACAAAGACATAAACAGGAGTTTGTGAATAAAGGACTATTTTTTTCTTAAAGGGGACATGCATTGCTATTCCTAGCACTATTTGGGCAACTTTACACAATTCCTGTGAGTATTGAACACATCTGTAAGGTTTTATTAAAAAAAAATGCATTGTTTTATATTTCTAATCAAGTACTCAAAAGCCACATGTTTCTCCTTTTGGACAGGGGTGTAAAAAGTACCCAGAAATTATACTTAAGTGAAAGTATGGGTACCGTCTCAAAATCTGACTCAAGTAAAAGTCAAAGTATCTGGCAAAAAAAACACTTTAGTAAAAGTAAAAAAAGTCCTACTTTTAAATGTACTTAAGTACTAAAAAGTAAAAGATTTTTTTTTAAAGGGATAGACCAGGGGTCTTAAACTCATTCCATCGTGGGCCAAGTTTTCATTTTAACTATACATTGCACCGGACCGGGTGAGTTAGTTGAAGAGGTGAGCCAATTAGTGAAATCATCAGCGGTGTTTAAAGGCTGGAATGAAACCAAGCAGACACTCTGCCCACAATGGAATGTGTTCTGCGATAGACGATGCTGAAATGAAAGAAGAGGACACTTTTTTTTTATTAAAATTATTTAATGCACTTCTCCATTGAAGGTAAACTAACATGGACGGCATTCACATAACAGCATGAATAATATCACAATATTAAAGACCGAATACTGTAGTATCCTGAATAATATCACAATATTAACCACAGCATACTGGATTATCCTGAATAATATCACAATATTAACCACAGCATACTGGATTATCCTGAATAATATCACAATATTAAAGACAGAATACTGGATTATCCTGAATAATATCACAATATTAAAGACAGAATACTGGAGTACCCTGAATAATATCACAATATTAAAGACAGAATACTGGAGTACCCTGAATAATATCACAATATTAAAGACAGAATACTGGAGTACCCTGAATAATATCACAATATTAAAGACAGAATACTGGAGTACCCTGAATAATATCACAATATTAACCACAGCATAATGCGGATCTGACTGTCTATTCTTCTGATAGCAGGTGTTTAATCAAAGATCCCCGCTTTCTAGTGTTGCACAAGCACCAATTAGCATGGGTATGGACAGGTTCATTTTCCATTGATGGGGATTTGATTGGCTGTTTACCTGCGGTCCCAGCATTAATAACGTTAATGTTAGTTCGGCCAGATAAACAATTAAAATATACTAATTACAATGGTTGGACCTGTGAGATTTGTACTTTTTTTTTTATCTTTTCCCCCCTCCTTTTTCCTCCGATTTTCTCCCATCCCAATGTTAGTCGTTATGCCAATTCCCAATCCCCTTCCTGGTCGCTGCACACTTACCCCCCACAGTCTGTCTGGGAGAGTGGAGGCTATCACGTGCTTCCTCCGACACACGTCCAGCCAATCAACCACTTCTTTTCACCTGGCAACGCGGATTCTCACAGAGGGCGTAGCGTGTGGAAGGATCACACTATCCCACTTAGATCCTATCCGCGCTTAGCAGGCGCCCCGACCGAACTGTAGGAGTCGCTGTTTACAACGACCCGGACCCACCCCGCCAGCTTCTCCCACCCTCTAATACTGCCAATTGTATTAGTGTGAACGGCCAGCCAAGCTGGTGACAACCCCGGAGCCTGTGAGCTGGATTCGAACAGGCGAATCCAGCCGCTCCGGGGTTGGTGACGAACGCAATCTCCGTTACGCCAGCTGACCGCCGAGAGATTTGTACTTTGTACTTTGTAGGTCTGCATTTTAAATGTAAGGAGTAAAAAGTATGTTTTTTTTCTCTGAAATGTAATTGAGTAAAAGTACAAAGTATACAAACCTAATAATACTTGAGTAAAGTACAAATCCCCCAAAACAGTACAGTAACGAAGTACAATTACTCAAGTACTTTACACCCCTGCTTTTGGATTTCAGGCTGTGTTGGCCTGGCTCCGCCCATAAGCACTTTGAGTGACAGTCATCCATACAGTCTGCGACTGGCACAGAGAGAGGGAGACGGCGCAAATTAGTATGCGCTACTGCTGCTTCCCCGCGTGAGGTCCAGCCCAGGTTGTGTGTAAATGAGTATGTGCTGCTTCTCTACTCTTCTCTCTCTCTCTGAACAGCTTAGTTGAGTGAGGGATGAACTCGAGACTAGACTGATGATGAGTCAATATGGTAATTAGAGACACAGACCCATTGATACTAACTCCTATTACTATAAAACCATGCTAAACACAGAAAAAGCCATTTATAATGCGCGTCCCGCGTGAATATTAAAGGCAACCAACTTGTGTTCAGCTTTTCTCTGATTGGCCACGACCCCACGCCGCTAGCCCGCCCCCTTTTGCCGCGAGCACAAGCGGCAGGAACCTTCAAGTTCCCTGGTGCAAAATAAATCTGGTAGTTGGTTTATGACGTTAATTAATAATAAACACTGTTAGGACTCTTAATAATAAACACTTAGTGTTTATTATTAAGAGTCAGATAGTCCTAAGTGTTTATTATTAAGAGTCCTAACAGTGTTTATTATTAAGAGTCAGATAGTCCTGTTAGGACTATCTGACTCTTACTAATAAACACTGTTAGGACTATAAACACTGTTAGGACTATCTCGATTGACACGTCACTACTGTAACTAGAAACTCTGGGTGTCACTGTACATCAGTGTGGAACTGTACGCTGTACTGTACGTTATGTTATTTCGCCCGTGGAGGCTGCTGAAGCGCCAGCGGGGCGACACGGTGGTTTGTCCCCGGCTTCCGTGCGCCGCCACCGGCTTGACTCGGTCCAGCTCCAGCAGCAGCGGCCGTGCTCCGTTGTAGAAGCCCTTCAATGACAGCGCTCTCATATTTTGCGAATGCATAAACTATATCTTAAATTATGGCTATGTGTCTAATATGGCTGTCGCTTATCAATGACTTCGCGACAGCCATATTAGACACATAGCCATAATTTAAGATATAGTTTATGCATTCGCAAAATATGAGAGCGCTGTCATTGAAGGGCTTCTACAACGGAGCACGGCCGCTGCTGCTGGAGCTGGACCGAGTCAAGGAAGCCGGGGACAAACCACCGCGTCGCCCCGCTGGCGCTTCAGCAGCCTCCACGGGCGAAATAACATATAACGTTACAACATAATCCCAACATAGATAGGAGGTGTACTGTATGTCAAATGTCGGTCATGTGGTGGAAGAGTTTAGCACAGTCACAACAGAACACCAGTGTTTCTAGTAGATATGTTTATTAATATAAATAAACACCTCTGTCTGAACTGGTTCGACCACCAAATGATCCCAGCTTCTTCTTCTTCTTCTTCTTCTTTTTCTTTTTCTTTTTCTTTTTCTTTTTCTTCTTTTTCTTTTTCTTTTTCTTCTTTTTCTTTTTCTTTTTCTTCTTTTTCTTTTTCTTCTTTTTCTTTTTCTTCAGTGAATTAATGGCAGATCGCGACCACTAAAGGCGCATACCGCCACATACTGTACTTAAACCCCATAACACACAAAACAAAACCCCATCCCTAACATCACCACCCTATCCAAACCTAATCTATGAGTCATTCATTGCCTCCTGTGGGCTGACTCTGGCTTTTTGAACACTCACCACCACCTTCCCTAACTCTCTTACTTGATCACTCACAACAACCTTCTTCCCTAACTTCCCTAACTCCCTTGATACTTGCCCCATTGTCAACCCCTTCATACCCATGTCTAGTACTGCTGCTTCAACTACTAACTTTAACCTCTCTGTCCTACTGCTAACCATCACTATTGTATTCACTACTCTTGTCACAAATGCCACTATCTCCAACTTCTCCCCCCACACCCTCTCTTTCTCCTCCTGTACTTCCTCTACTGACAAATGCCCTTTTCTAAACCCCTGATCCTCACCTTGCTTCCCCTGATCCTCCTGCACTACCCTTACTGCCAAATGCCCTTCTCCTTCCTTACCTTGCTTTCCCTGTCCTACCTTCCTAACTGCCTCTGCATACGAAATCCTATCCTCCCTTCTCACCTGCTGTACCACTACCTCTCGCTTCATTGCCTCACAACCCCAATACGCTACACTATGCTTCCCACCACAACTACAACACCTCGGCTCCACTCCCTGTTCACACTCCCCATACTTATGCTCCCCACTACATCTACCACATCTCTGTCCCTTCCTACATGACCTAGCTATATGTCCAAACTCCTGGCACCTGTAACACCTCAACGGTTTCGGCAAAAAAACTCCCTAACCCTATATGCCAAAAACCCTAAAAATACTCTGACTAACCTCACCCTCAAACTGAATAACTATCGTCCCTGTCACCTCCTTCTCTACACCTCTCTTCATCCTATCTACACTCTTAACTTTCCCATTACGTTTGTCACTCCTCAACTCTTCTAACAGCTGCTCCATACTAACCTTAATTGGAATTCCACTAATCAACCCCTTGCACCCACCATCCCTTTTCTCCCCTACTATCACTACTCTACAGACCTTCACTTTGCCAATGCTCTTCATTTCCCTTGCCTTCTCTACCTGCACTACACTTACACACCCTATAAACAAGTTCCCATCGTCTAACACCTTTCCGTACCTTACCTCTCCTAACTGTGCTCTAATGAGTTTTGACCGCTGACTCGGCTCTATGTTCCTAACTCCGTCTACTCCCTCGAATCGCACCACTACATTCAACCCTACAAACTCCTTCTCTCTACCCTCATCCTCTGACCCACTCAAGCTATCTCCCCCCTCTTTCTTCCTCTTACTCCCCTTCCCCCCACTTTCCCTGCTCTTTTTCCCCACCTTTTCCCACCCCTCTCCCTCGTTTTCCTCTCCTACTGTACACTCCATATCACTAGCCAACCCCTCTCCTTCATCACGGCCATTCCCATCACTGTTGGAATTGCACTTGCTTGCTCTACCCGCCCTGTCTCCCGACGTCGAACCCTGGGGGGAACTAGGGCCCGAAAACGGCGACAGGCTTCGTTCACTCCTACTGCTACTTCTGGCTCCCGACCTCAAACCCTTGGGGGAAACAGGGCTCGGATACGGCAAATCCCATACCATCAACTCGTCAACATGTTTACACAAGCCGCAAATCCTACAACCATCTTCGCCCAAACTCCACTCGTCAACAAGACCACCACAACACATCCGATATTTCGGCATTCCCACCCTCCTCCTTCCCTTCTTCCCCATCGACTGCTCCTCCCCAGCTCATTCTCTGCCGCGTCTGCCGCGTCTCTCAACGGATAAGGGCGTGTGCTAGGGCGGTCACGTGGCCGTGTGGCCAATCAGAGAAACGCTGAACGAAAAGATTATGAAAAAATAGCAGCACAGTGATTTTTCCATCAAGGCAAGAATAAGACTTTCAATTTGTTTCATTCTGTACGAGAACCTTTGTTTATGTGAATAAACTATCCTTTCTAATACAACCTGGACTTTCAACGTCTTGTTTACGAATGCAACCCGGGAGAAGAGATAGTGTTTTAGCCAGTCAGCGGTGGGAGTACGAAATTCTACCGAATGATTGCCTCTATAATACAAAACAATACACAACGCAGAGGATCGATAAGACAGAGATGAAGGCTGATAATGATGAAGAGGGCTGAGACACTATAATCTAACAGAACCCCAGTGTTCCCCTTATATGCGCCGCTGCTGAATTAGGACCGCCGCTGCTATGAACTAGACTATTAAAATATATATAATTATTATTTTTTTATCATTTCATTTGGGCTGTGGGGGGTGCTTAATGTAAAAGACTGACCTGAGGAAAAGGCTGCAGGGAGACCATCTGGCCGCTTGTATGCGTCTCAGCATCAATGGACCCCCTACCAGTGAATTCCCTACCAAAGAGCCCTGGAGCTTTTCTTTCAAAAGCCCAGGAAAATGAAATGCTCTAAGGCAGAATGTAGTCTATGCCACTGAGACTTCTTAGGTGTAAAGTGCTGTTGTAGTGTTATGATTTGTGTGTTAGACAGTTAGTATGTTAGTATTTATATGATCTATTAAATCATCTATCTATGTTCAATACAAATAGTGTATATAGTCTTGACATTTACTTTGATTACAACTACACTGCAAATATTTTTTATCTTATCAAGTGAACATATCTTGATTTGGTACAATAAGTCTATATTGAGTAGAATTATCTTGAATTACCTCATCCCACTGGCAGATAATTGAGCTTTTTTTCAGATGTCAATTTAATCTTGTTTTAAGAAAACAAGATTAACATTTTATTAAAACAAGATTAAATGGGGGCGGTCAGGTGGCGTAGCGGAGATTGTGTTCGTCACCAACCCCGGAGACGCTGGATTCGCCTGTTCGAATCCAGCTCACAGCTCCGGGGTTGTCACCAGCTTGGCTGGCCGTTCACACTAATACCTGTCTCAAACCCTGCCCCCTTTCTTGATCCTCCAATCACAGCTGTCGCTTACCTCTGCGACAGCTGTGATTGGAGGATCAAGAAAAGAGGGCAGGGTTTTGAGACAGGTCCATTGGCAGTATTAGAGGGTGGGAGAAGCTGGCGGGGTGGGTCCGGGTCGTTGTAAACAGCGACTCCTACAGTTCGGTCGGGGCGCCTGCTAAGCGCGGATAGGATCTAAGTTGGATAGTGTGATCCTTCCACACGCTACGCCCTCTCAGTGAGAGTCCGCGCTGCCAGGTGAAAAGAAGCGGTTGATTGGCTAGACGTGTGTCGGAGGAAGCACGTGGTACTGTCGTGGTAGCCTCCACTCTCCCAGACCGACTGTGGGCGGTAAGTGCGCAGCGACCAGGAAGGGGATTGGGAATTGGCATAACGACTAACATTAGGATGGGAGAAAATCGGAGGAAAAAGGAGGGGGAAAAAGATCAATAAAAAAAAACAAGATTAAATGGACCAAAATCAAGAAAGAAATAAGCAAAATTATCTGTGGAATAAGATAATTCTACTCAATATTGGACTTATTGTACCAAATACAAGATATTTTCACTTGATAAGATACATTTTTTGCAGTGTACAAATCTGCAGCTACCTGGGCCTCCAGAGCACTTCTAGTGTCAGCGGACACCAAAAACATCCTAGCAAATTCACACGCACATGACTCCATGAACTTGAATAACCTATCTCGAACAATTCTAAGGTAGTTTTAAGTTATTTCTCCGGCAGCGTGCGCTAATATGGATTCCGGCAGAGTGCGCACAGCACCGCTGTTGAATTTTTTTTCAGGGGAAACACTGAGAACCCACATGTGAAAGACACTGGTATGGTCCTTTAAGAACGTTTTGTCTTTTGTGAAGAATGCAATGAACCGCCACGTCAACGCTAGTTAAATGATACACAGACGTTTGACTGGAAAAAAACTGGGTATAAAATATATAAACGAGTACTACTGAGTATAGTGCTAATCAGATGTATGTACAGGGTTGTAGTATTAATATGTACTACAGTGATACAGGTATAAAGACATTATGGTAGTAAGTCATACTGGCCAGCAGTGTAACTAGTAAGAGTAGGTAAGGGATATGTACAGATAATATAGATATAGTATCTACAGACAGGGCTTGACATTAACTTCGGACAAGTGGCTCAGATATTTTACTTGTCCGAAAGCTAAACTTACTTGTCCGAAATGTACTTGTGAAAATAAAGGCATATTAAAAAATGTATAAAACAGACAAGAGATTTGAACAATTATTATGATTTAATAACTTAAACACAGTGTGTGTGCATTTGTGTGTGTGGGGTATATACTGTATGATCAGTCCTGCAGCTCATCTTCACTCCCCATCAGCACCAGCTCATCTTCCTCATCTCCCTCTCTCTTGACCACCAGGGGTTAAAACCTGGTCTACGCCTATAGTTATATAGTTGTTATTACGGTATAGTTGTTATTGTCATAAATAACACCATTCAAATAAATAATTGTATTTTTATTTGAAATAATTTATTTTAACAATAGGCACATTAGATCAACAGGTAACAACAAAACAACCAACTTTTATTAAACATTCTATTAAACATTCTGATATTTCCGCGGGTCTCGTGCTACTGTCAGTGTCAACTAGGCGAGCACTCAGAAGATGCTCGCCGTTTGTCCAGGACAAGTAATATTGACGTACAGAGATTGAGAGTTTCCAGTGTGACACTGTGAGACAGGCACTTTCTGATCATATGGAATAACGTTACTATTCGTTTGGGGAATATATATATATTTTTTACTTGTCCAGTCGGACAAGTAAAATTGTATTATGCTTGTCCGACCATTTTTTTTTACTTGTCCCGGACAATAGGACAAGCCTTAATGTCAAGCCCTGACAGATATGTAAAAAGGATTATTATGCAGGTATGTACAGACATGTGGATATATATATATATATATACAGTAAGAATAAATAGTAAGTAGAAATACCACCTTGTGTAATATCCAACTGAAGCCTCACCACCGACACGCCGCCCTACGAATGAGGAGCTTTTAATGAATATGTGCAGAATTCAGTTGCAATCGAACCCTAGCTGTTCATTTATGTTTCTTCCAGCTGTTCGACTGGGGACCCCCTGGACCCCCTGTCTCCACCCAGACAGACGTCTCTCTGGGACCCCCTGTCTCCACCCAGACAGACGTCTCTCTGGGGACCCCCTGTCTCCACCCAGACAGACGTCTCTCTGGGACCCCCTGTCTCCACCCAGACACACGTCTCTCTGGGGACCCCCTGTCTCCACCCAGACAGACGTCTCTCTCTGGGGACCCCCTGTCTCCACCCAGACAGACGTCTCTCTCTGGGGACCCCCTGTCTCCACCCAGACAGACGTCTCTCTCTGGGGACCCCCTGTCTCCACCCAGACAGACGTCTCTCTCTGGGGACCCCCTGTCTCCACCCAGACAGACGTCTCTCTGGGGACCCCCTGTCTCCACCCAGACAGACGTCTCTCTCTGGGGACCCCCTGTCTCCACCCAGACAGACGTCTCTCTCTGGGGACCCCCTGTCTCCACCCAGACAGACGTCTCTCTCTGGGGACCCCCTGTCTCCACCCAGACAGACGTCTCTCTGGGGACCCCCTGTCTCCACCCAGACAGACGTCTCTCTCTGGGGACCCCCTGTCTCCACCCAGACAGACGTCTCTCTCTGGGGACCCCCTGTCTCCACCCAGACAGACGTCTCTCTGGGGACCCCCTGTCTCCACCCAGACACACGTCTCTCTGGGGACCCCTGTCTCCACCCAGACAGACGTCTCTCTCTGGGGACCCCCTGTCTCCACCCAGACAGACGTCTCTCTCTGGGGACCCCCTGTCTCCACCCCCTGTCTCCACCCAGACAGACGTCTCTCTCTGGGGACCCCCTGTCTCCACCCAGACAGACGTCTCTCTCTGGGGACCCCCTGTCTCCACCCAGACAGACGTCTCTCTCTGGGGACCCCCTGTCTCCACCCAGACAGACGTCTCTCTGGGGACCCCCTGTCTCCACCCAGACAGACGTCTCTCTCTGGGGACCCCCTGTCTCCACCCAGACAGACGTCTCTCTCTGGGGACCCCCTGTCTCCACCCAGACAGACGTCTCTCTCTGGGGACCCCCTGTCTCCACCCAGACAGACGTCTCTCTGGGGACCCCCTGTCTCCACCCAGACAGACGTCTCTCTCTGGGGACCCCCTGTCTCCACCCAGACAGACGTCTCTCTCTGGGGACCCCCTGTCTCCACCCAGACAGACGTCTCTCTCTGGGGACCCCCTGTCTCCACCCAGACAGACGTCTCTCTGGGGACCCCCTGTCTCCACCCAGACAGACGTCTCTCTCTGGGGACCCCCTGTCTCCACCCAGACAGACGTCTCTCTGGGACCCCCTGTCTCCACCCAGACAGACGTCTCTCTCTGGGGACCCCCTGTCTCCACCCAGACAGACGTCTCTCTCTGGGGACCCCCTGTCTCCACCCAGACAGACGTCTCTCTCTGGGGACCCCCTGTCTCCACCCAGACAGACGTCTCTCTCTGGGACCAGCTACACAGGCGGACGTCTCTCTCTGGGACCAGCTACACACCCAGACAGACGTCTCTCTCTGGGACCAGCTACACAGGCGGACGTCTCTCTCTGGGACCAGCTACACACCCAGACAGACGTCTCTCTCTGGGACCAGCTACACACCCAGACAGACGTCTCTCTCTGGGACCAGCTACACAGGCGGACAGACGTCTCTCTCTGGGACCAGCTACACAGGCGGACTCTCCCCAAGGAGCTCTGAGAGAGGATCTCTCTCTCCCTTGATCTTACTGCACTTTACTTTACTCTGTCCATTCTATTTTTTATTACTGCTGCTATCCTTTTATGCTAGTTTTATGTCATTATGCCATAGAATCAAACCATAAACAAAGTGGCCTATTGTTATGCTAGATCCTAATGTGAAAAACGTACTTTGATTTTATATGTCTGCACTTTATGTGCTCATTTTACATTTAGTCATTTAGCAGAACGCTTTTATCCAAAGCGACTTACAAGTTCTGTACGACACGTCATCAGGAAGGGCACAACTCTATCAGCTGAGTAATAATGTTCATCAAAGTGTTGAGTACTACAGTGTAGGTTTGTATATATTAGGACAAGTGCATGACAGTAAGGTTAGTTATGGTTCGTTTTTGTTTTGTGCCTGTCTTTTTCTGCTGTAAAGCACTTTGAGCTGCAATTCTTGTATGAAAGGTGCTGTACAAATTATTATCTGTTTCTCTTTGCTTCCCATTTCTCAGTGAAAGCTTTCCTGATTAATTGAAAATGGGGGACCCTGATGTAAACAAGACGAAAGTCTTTCTCTGGTCTGCATCCCCGTAACAATTGTGTGTATTGAGCTGTACTGTGTCTGTATTGTACCCATTCTGCAATCTGTTAATAAAGTTTTCAATCAATCAATCAGCTCTTTCTCCCCTCTGCTCCCTCTAACCCAGGGGTCGGGAACCTATGGCTCGTGAGCCATATATGGCTCTTCTGGTGACAGCATATGGCTCCCAGAAATCTTTGAGTAATTTTTTTTTTTTTTTTTTTTTTTTTAAATACTTGTGATATTTCTTAATAATACTGTGTCATTTTAAAGTAAACAGAAATTAGTTTTGAAGATACAGCTAATAGTATCTGTAGCTGAAGATATAGCGAGCAGAGCTGGCGAGGGAACACAAGTGGACAGAAATAAAAAATCTTCAACCTGAAGACCAGCTGATTCTTAAAACTTGGAACGAGCTTCCTGTGACATACCACACAATGCAGCGTGAGTATTGCCGTATTGACCATGTTTGGCTCTACATATGCATGTGGGCAGTCATTCTCGCATGAGGAACATTAAGACCAACCTACGCTCACGTTTAACTGATGGAAGCCTCAACGCCTGCATGAAGCTCAACCTCAGCACGTATGAACCAGATTACAAGGCCATCAGCAAAACCATGCAGCACCAGAAGTTGCATTAAAAGTAAGACATATTTAATTTATTATACGTTAAAAATACTATATGGCTCTCAATGAAATATATTTAGAAATATTTGGCTTTTATGGCTCTCCCAGTCAAAAAGGTTCCTGACCCCTGCTCTAACCGTTCACCCCTCCCTCTCTTTCTCCTCTCCTCTCTTCCCTTCTCTCAGACTGGGAGCCTCTCCAACAGAAACAGACCTGAAGACCAAAGCACAGTCAGTCATTCCTACGCGGTACAACCTCCCTGTAATCTGGCCTCTCCTGTCGGCAGCTGCCACACAGTTCATTCACTGCAGTCGTAACGGAGAGGCCCGGGGGGCGCGCGGCTCACTTAGTGGGGCGGTAAGGAGATCTCATTATTGGTCGTCTCAGTCGCGTGGAGTGGAGAGGTGCTTCTCGTACCGAAGGTAAACACGTACACGGAGGCCAGGGACGTGAATCAAATTCAACCTGACAATTTATTTACCCTAAACCACTGCAGACCTGTGCAAATGTAAGAGAACATTTATTGAATCCTCTCAGATGACACATCGCTGTAATTCGAACAGGCGAGCCCAGCGTCTCCGCATTCGTGGCGAGCGCCTTGCCCACTACGCCACGTAGCCGCCCAACATTATGCATTCTTTAACTCAATCTCCACCAACAACGAGTATACTCGTTATTAGATCGTTTGATCTTTTTCCTTTGATCCCCGCTCTACAGACTCGCCCGGACCGCTCTGAATCACTTTGGCACAGCCACATACGCTGGAACTGCAATGCCGATCGAATCTCACCAGATGGCAGTATCGTCTACCATTTGAACTCTGATAAGAAGGCAGCAGTATTGGCAATGAATGCACCGAAGCATCGATGCTCGCTCAGTGGGGGAGGAGCTCTTCCAAAGCAATCGCAAGCAGATCTGCTCGCCTCGGAACCTATAGTGTCCAGTAGACACGTGTAATTACATATAAACTTGTGATGGGATCATTGGAATTATTCTTTTTGGATTACCTAGGGATAGACCCCCTATGTCTATTTTACCGAACGTGAAACGTGTTTATGTAACGATCACAGTGGCTTAATAAACTACAAACTACAGTGTGTAGAAACGAACGCCTTTTTACATGTTGTACTGCAAATAGTGTCTGTCAAATGAGCCGTACCATTTTCCCCATAGCTATAATATAGAATATACAAATAGCTCCGCAAAGATCATGAATTATCGCGAAAACAGTCACGAAAAGCTGGCCTACTGACCGCAGGCTGCGCGGCCAGCGTGTCAGTCAATGAGTTAAGCTTCCAACAGATCTATCGAGGTCTTTTAATGTTTTGTAGGTGAAATAATATTGAGTTCCCCATCTAGAGCAGCAGATCTTTCCTGGCTGATAGTTTGCGTAATTTCTTTATATATATTTTTTTATACATCCAGGAAGTAGCCCCCTTGTCAAATTACAGGACCATCAGTGGCCCCGGGTCATTGTGAGAGTTTGAGACCCATGACCAGGCTGGGACAGTGACACCATAACCCATGACCAGGCTGGGACAGTGACACCATAACCCATGACCAGGCTGGGACAGTGACACCATAACCCATGACCAGGCTGGGACAGTGACACCATAACCCATGACCAGTTGTAGCTGTGGTTGGTAAGTGTGTCTGTAATGCAGGCCACCTTGGCAGTGCTTGTTAAAAGGTGCTCAGCAGTTGAAGAAGGGTTACCTGACCTACCCTATGACCCAGTACGTCATGGTGGGGGCAGGCTTCCTCTGGTCCGTCCAGTTGTCCGGTTTGCACTGGAACAGAACCCCATGCTCCTTCACGGGACCCAGACCCTGGCTGCCCTGGGACCGGTCGCCGCCCCGACGACCCTGGAGCGCCGCGACACCATGCAGAGGAACAAAACACAAACAGAACCTGTTATTCTACATTTTCATGTACAGAAATGGGCACATTATTGTGAGACTTTACAGTTCAGGGCAGAGAGGAAGTGATTTAGCCTGCACCCTTGTATAGGAGTCATAACATCAATATAAGTGATTTAGCCTGCACCCTTGTATAGGAGTCATACCATCAGTATAAGTGATTTAGCCTGTACCCTTGTATAGGAGTCATAACATCAATATAAGTGATTTAGCCTGCACCCTTGTATAGGAGTCATAACATCAGTATACGTGACTTGGCTTTGCACCCTTGTATAGGAGTCATACCATCAGTATACGTGACTTGGCTTTGCACCCTTGTATAGGAGTCATACCATCAGTATACGTGACTTGGCTTTGCACCCTTGTATAGGAGTCATACCATCAGTATACGTGACTTGGCTTTGCACCCTTGTATAGGAGTTATACCATCAGTATACGTGACTTGGCTTTGCACCCTTGTATAGGAGTTATACCATCAGTATACGTGACTTGGCTTTGCACCCTTGTATAGGCTGCTTGCAGCTATATTTTCTTCTTGTCGTGTCCACAAGACAGTCAATTACAAGGCTTGGCTAGATGTGGTTCAACCACAGCTGAACACATTGCTGTCCCTTCTCATTGAACTCTGCCAAGTCCGATGCTGTGCAGGGCTGTTCTAGCAGGGGGCATATCAGGAGGTGCTGCATGGTCTGTGTATATTTAACCTTAAATCCACACTACTGTCTGGAAGCCACATTATCGTGGACACTGCCGGATGGTCTCTCCTCACCCTGGGCGGCAGGCTCTGCTGGAAGGCGGCCCGTATGGACAGGCAGCAGTGATGGAAGTTGCGTATGAGCTGCGGGTGCATGGAGCCGCTGAGCTGGGCCACCTCCCTGTGTGTCGGGGCGATGAAGACCCCGTGCACCGTCTCCATCAGCACGTAGTGGAACAGAGTGTTCTCTGCACCCGAGGTCAGCCTGGGGAGGACAGAGACGGTCAGGCTCACAGGGAGGGTGGGACGGCTTCATGCCATGAGGTGAGGTACGGTACAGTAGTTTAAGACTGGCTCTAATCTGAATAATGGACCTCATCCTCGAACGGACTTACGAGAAAGTTACCAACAAATGTCTTCGTAACTCGAATTACAAACTTTTTTGGCATCCTTGAACGTCTTCTTTTTGTAAATTTGTTCGTAGCTACGAACAGGATTTACGAACTCGAAAAGGCAGTCCTAAGTCAGACAGACTGGTGTGTCACCTGTGTTTTTAATGGCTTCATTTGGGAGAAATCATTGGGGATTGTGTTCACTTAGATTCTACAGACATCCTCGGAATTAAATAATTATAATAATAATAAATATGATGACAATATTTGTATCATTAACACTTTAACCGCCGAAAACTCGTCATTCCCCGCCATGCTCATTCCGCCGAGGACGCCTTAACTCGTCTTTGATGTCAATATTTCAAAAATCTGTCATCGAAATCATATTTCCTTTCCGGGGCCCTGAGACACAAGTGTGATCTCCTCTCAACTCTCTAGCGGTTCAAGAGCGCCATCTGGTGGCCGATCGGCAGATCGCCAACCGGATATTAACCTTTGAACCAGTAGTACTCATGCAAATGTGGTCCGGCCACTCTCTATAGCTCCCGCGACTCCATCTTGAAACACTGGATAATAGATCACTCGCCCTAACTCAATAAACAACGTTATTTGGACGTATATACTATTATACAACCTGGAAATGGATCGGGCATTTCTACATCCCATAATCGAAAACGGTCTACTCCACGCTGATCGTCCAACGGCGCGAGGAACATACGGTAAGATTCAGCGTTATATTCTAACGTGTTCAATATAAACTGCTATGATGAACATATGACCCACTCTGGATGAATCATCTAACGTTGCCCACGGAATTATAAACAATCCCCCGCCCATCCGGTCATCATCAGATCATACGTAGATCATTCTAGAAGTACGTCCAGTTGACATTTTTCATCTCGCGCCGATCGCTACCAAACTGTATTTCATCATCAATATAATGCATTTAGGGCTATAAATCACGTTCTGAAGAAAGCTGCAGAAAACGATAAAAACATACCGGTACTTATACTTTAGATCATATTTTAGTATGAATATTTGAATGAAAAAGTTTAACGTTGCTACACCATGAACAATACATATAGGACATTGAATGGGCCATAATAATGGCAATGTAGCAATAGAATTTAAAAAGTTATAGCCCTGCAAAGAAGGGGAACTTCTCCATAGACAAATAGAGCTGGCGAGGGATGGTAAATTATGAATTTAACCCATGGCGATCAAAGTGTTAACAATTACATTTTACATTTATAGTCATGACTCAACGAACCATGTCCGAAAATACCCAATCGCGCGGATGTAGCTACAGTGGAATAGACTGTATTAATATTCCATATACTGTCTTGTTCTCTATGATATTATTTATTGTTGGTTTTATTTATTTATTACATTGCTTAGTGCGCACAGTGTATGATTGCGGCCTTATGCCCCAACCGGGACGAAGAGGATAAATAAAGTAAGTAAGTTAGTGCGCACATCTATGAGCCAGTGGAGAAATGGCTTGGTGATGATGCATAAGACATGACATCTTAGCATCTTAGCATGACATCTCATTTAGTAGTGTCAATACTGAACGACTGCACGCTTGGCTCTCAAGGCCTCCTACTCCGTCTGCGGTCATGAAACAGGGGGGCAGCGCATATCAGCGATCTTCTAATAAAGCAAGTCATTCGAATAATGGAATCGTACTGTTGCTGGAACGATCATTACACACATATACAGTATGTGTGTCTGTGTGTGTGCGTGCACACGCTGAGCGCAGCTGCCTCACCAAGCCGTTTCTCCACTGGCTCTTAAGATGTGTGCACTAAGCAATATAAATGAATAAGACCAACAATATATGGAATATGAATACAGTCTATTCTACTATAGCTATATCTGCGCGATTGGGTTTAGATCTTATTTATTTTCTCCAAAATGAAGCCTTTAATCACCTGTGCATTGTATGTGACTACTATTGCACTTTACTGTTACATTTGTACTCTGGTTGGATGCCAAACTTATTTTTGTTGTATTGTACTTGTGCTGTATGATGACAATACATTTTAATCTAATCTAATCTCATTTTGATCAGTCGCAAATTGCAAATTGTGTGTGTGTGTGTGTGTGTACAGTATCCTGCATCAGCTGCTGAATCGTTAATAAGCTATAGATTTATATGGAATTCGTTAATCTATTCGTTAGTCTATTTCACTATATCCGCACGATTGGTTTTAGTTCTTATTTATTTAGTCATTTTCAGTGTGTGTGTAATGCTCACAATGCCTCATTGAGTCATGACTATAAATGTAAAACATAATTGTTAATGATACATTTTGTCGCATTTATTATTATTATAATGATTTAATTCCGAAGATGTCTGTAGAATCGACGTGAACACAATCACCAACTATTTATCCCAAATGAAGCCTTTTACCAGTTTCATCACCTGTGCATTGTATGTTACTATTGCACTTTACGGTTACTGGTTGGATGCCAAACTTATTTTCATAAGGGTCAACAACACCAACCAGATGCAGTGGATAGTTTCTGTAATGAAGGTGTACGAGAACAGGCTTCCAGTTTAAGAATGAGTGACATTCTTCATTCACAGGAACCCAGCTGCGATGATTTTGGCCACTTACGAGGACCGTTTCACGCATTCAGGAATCCGGAAGAGGATTTTCGTAAATTTGTTAGTACAAACTTTTTACGAAGATAGTTACGAAGACACTTACGAACATGTTTGAGAATGAGGTCCAATATCTGCATCAAAGAAACTCAACACAGCTTTATGAAATGTTCATATTTTAGTGGAGGAGGCGCAACGCTGTGCCCCTTGAGCACAAAATGAAAAACAAAACGCTGCATCTCAAAATTGGCAGGAAAAACACCATCACTACTTTTTAAATTGATTTGAGTTGCTAATATACGATGGAAAATGACGTAGACTATCGTGAATTTATCAAGCAGGCTAATTTGTCTCCATTTTGGAAATGACCAGTGACTATAATCTACTGTACATTGGCAGCACGTTTGCAAGGTCAACGAGGGGGGTGGGTTCAAAGTAAAATTTATTTGAACTTTCGAACAGCATACTGTGGGGGGGGGGGGGGGGGGGGTGTTTAGGGAAGGTGTGGGTTTTAGGTGGAAGACTGATTAGATCAGGGGACAAAGGGATTGATCAAGGGAGACGGGATGTGGGTATTGGAGACTATAGGGAGGTGTAGTGGTTACGTCATTGTTGTTTCCGGCCAGTCCACTTCGCTTGAAAATTGCAATGTATTTCCAATGGACACATTTCTAAATCGTCTCGTTTAAAACAAATAAAGCATGAACATTGGCATGGTGTACTTTTCTGTGTGTATTCATCCACAATCTATAGCTCAACATGAAACAATTTGCAATTAATCGTAAAATAATTACGTATAATTTTATTTCAACCAAAAATGCTTAAACAATAATGTTAGTAATAGAAGGGAACTCATTTTGTGCAAAAATGGAAAGCTTGCCAATGTTCATGAGGCAGAATTATTACAATAGCCGATAATACATTTTCCCAATGATAAATCCCTATACGGGTGGACCGCGCAGGAAACTAAAGTGACGTCAGACTACACCTCCCTATAGTGAGGGGGGGGGGACATACAATTTCCACTACAATTCAACCAGCTATCTGACCAAGATAATTATTTCCTCCGCCATCCACCACAATGCGTTGCGTTGTGCGTCGCGCGGCTAGACAGCCCTCTCGGTTGAACACGATGGCTGAAACGCAACACCTTTCATCCACTGCAATGTGAACGTGGCTTCACCTACTTCATGGTGTTGTACATCTCCTCCGTCTCTCTCTCAGTCAGGATCTTCTTCAGGGTTCCCAGGTAGAACGGGTTGGGGTGCTTCATCCTGGGAATCTTGAGGACAAACATGCAGCTGGTCAACATGCAGTTGGCAGGTAATGTTAACAAGCACACAGTGTCTATTACAATCGGTTTTGCATACAATTCCTCTATTGAAAGCAAATGCACAAGCTGTATGAAGTGAATATCTGAATCAAACCCTTTTTTTCCCTCAAAGTGTGAAAACGGCACGGCTGGGTAGTGTAGAGGTCTAAACGGAGCGGCTGGGTAGTGTAGAGGTCTAAACGGAGCGGCTGGGTAGTGTAGAGGTCTAAACGGAGCGGCTGGGTAGTGTAGAGATCTAAACGGAGCGGCTGGGTAGTGTAGAGGTCTAAACGGAGCGGCTGGGTAGTGTAGAGGTCTAAACGGAGCGGCTGGGTAGTGTAGAGGTCTAAACGGAGCGGCTGGGTAGTGTAGAGGTCTAAACGGAGCGGCTGGGTAGTGTAGAGGTCTAAACGGAGCGGCTGGGTAGTGTAGAGGTCTAAACGGAGCGGCTGGGTAGTGTAGAGGTCTAAACGGAGCGGCTGGGTAGTGTAGAGGTCTAAACGGAGCGGCTGGGTAGTGTAGAGGTCTAAACGGAGCGGCTGGGTAGTGTAGAGGTCTAAACGGAGCGGCTGGGTAGTGTAGAGGTCTAAACGGAGCGGCTGGGTAGTGTAGAGGTCTAAACGGAGCGGCTGGGTAGTGTAGAGGTCTAAACGGAGCGGCTGGGTAGTGTAGAGGTCTAAACGGAGCGGCTGGGTAGTGTAGAGGTCTAAACGGAGCGGCTGGGTAGTGTAGAGGTCTAAACGGAGCGGCTGGGTAGTGTAGAGGTCTAAATGGAGCGGCTGGGTAGTGTAGAGGTCTAAACGGAGCGGCTGGGTAGTGTAGAGGTCTAAACGGTGCGGCTGGGTAGTGTAGTGTAGAGGTCTAAACGGAGCGGCTGGGTAGTGTAGAGGTCTAAACGGAGCGGCTGGGTAGTGTAGAGGTCTAAACGGAGCGGCTGGGTAGTGTAGAGGTCTAAACGGAGCGGCTGGGTAGTGTAGAGGTCTAAACGGAGCGGCTGGGTAGTGTAGAGGTCTAAACGGAGCGGCTGGGTAGTGTAGAGGTCTAAACGGAGCGGCTGGGTAGTGTAGAGGTCTAAACGGAGCGGCTGGGTAGTGTAGAGGTCTAAACGGAGAGGCTGGGTAGTGTAGAGGTCTAAACGGAGCGGCTGGGTAGTGTAGAGGTCTAAACGGAGCGGCTGGGTAGTGTAGAGGTCTAAACGGAGCGGCTGGGTAGTGTAGAGGTCTAAACGGAGCGGCTGGGTAGTGTAGAGGTCTAAACGGTGCGGCTGGGTAGTGTAGAGGTCTAAACGGAGCGGCTGGGTAGTGTAGAGGTCTAAACGGAGCGGCTGGGTAGTGTAGAGGTCTAAACGGAGCGGCTGGGTAGTGTAGAGGTCTAAACGGAGCGGCTGGGTAGTGTAGAGGTCTAAACGGAGCGGCTGGGTAGTGTAGAGGTCTAAACGGGCGGCTGGGTAGTGTAGAGGTCTAAACGGAGCGGCTGGGTAGTGTAGAGGTCTAAACGGAGCGGCTGGGTAGTGTAGAGGTCTAAACGGAGCGGCTGGGTAGTGTAGAGGTCTAAACGGAGCGGCTGGGTAGTGTAGAGGTCTAAACGGAGCGGCTGGGTAGTGTAGAGGTCTAAACGGAGCGGCTGGGTAGTGTAGAGGTCTAAACGGAGCGGCTGGGTAGTGTAGAGGTCTAAACGGAGCGGCTGGGTAGTGTAGAGGTCTAAACGGAGCGGCTGGGTAGTGTAGAGATCTAAACGGAGCGGCTGGGTAGTGTAGAGGTCTAAACGGAGCGGCTGGGTAGTGTAGAGGTCTAAACGGAGCGGCTGGGTAGTGTAGAGGTCTAAACGGAGCGGCTGGGTAGTGTAGAGGTCTAAACGGAGCGGCTGGGTAGTGTAGAGGTCTAAACGGAGCGGCTGGGTAGTGTAGAGGTCTAAACGGAGCGGCTGGGTAGTGTAGAGGTCTAAACGGAGCGGCTGGGTAGTGTAGAGGTCTAAACGGAGCGGCTGGGTAGTGTAGAGGTCTAAACGGAGCGGCTGGGTAGTGTAGAGGTCTAAACGGAGCGGCTGGGTAGTGTAGAGGTCTAAACGGAGCGGCTGGGTAGTGTAGAGGTCTAAACGGAGCGGCTGGGTAGTGTAGAGGTCTAAACGGAGCGGCTGGGTAGTGTAGAGGTCTAAACGGAGCGGCTGGGTAGTGTAGAGGTCTAAACGGAGCGGCTGGGTAGTGTAGAGGTCTAAACGGAGCGGCTGGGTAGTGTAGAGGTCTAAACGGAGCGGCTGGGTAGTGTAGAGGTCTAAACGGAGCGGCTGGGTAGTGTAGAGGTCTAAACGGAGCGGCTGGGTAGTGTAGAGGTCTAAACGGAGCGGCTGGGTAGTGTAGAGGTCTAAACGGAGCGGCTGGGTAGTGTAGAGGTCTAAACGGAGCGGCTGGGTAGTGTAGAGGTCTAAATGGAGCGGCTGGGTAGTGTAGAGGTCTAAACGGAGCGGCTGGGTAGTGTAGAGGTCTAAACGCTGCGGCTGGGTAGTGTAGAGGTCTAAACGGAGCGGCTGGGTAGTGTAGAGGTCTAAACGGAGCGGCTGGGTAGTGTAGAGGTCTAAACGGAGCGGCTGGGTAGTGTAGAGGTCTAAATGGAGCGGCTGGGTAGTGTAGAGGTCTAAACGGAGCGGCTGGGTAGTGTAGAGGTCTAAACGCTGCGGCTGGGTAGTGTAGTGTAGAGGTCTAAACGGAGCGGCTGGGTAGTGTAGAGGTCTAAACGGAGCGGCTGGGTAGTGTAGAGGTCTAAACGGAGCGGCTGGGTAGTGTAGAGGTCTAAACGGAGCGGCTGGGTAGTGTAGAGGTCTAAACGGAGCGGCTGGGTAGTGTAGAGGTCTAAATGGAGCGGCTGGGTAGTGTAGAGGTCTAAACGGAGCGGCTGGGTAGTGTAGAGGTCTAAACGGAGAGGCTGGGTAGTGTAGAGGTCTAAACGGAGCGGCTGGGTAGTGTAGAGGTCTAAACGGAGCGGCTGGGTAGTGTAGAGGTCTAAATGGAGCGGCTGGGTAGTGTAGAGGTCTAAACGGAGCGGCTGGGTAGTGTAGAGGTCTAAACGGAGCGGCTGGGTAGTGTAGAGGTCTAAACGGAGCGGCTGGGTAGTGTAGAGGTCTAAACGGAGCGGCTGGGTAGTGTAGAGGTCTAAACGGAGCGGCTGGGTAGTGTAGAGGTCTAAACGGAGCGGCTGGGTAGTGTAGAGGTCTAAACGGAGCGGCTGGGTAGTGTAGAGGTCTAAACGGAGCGGCTGGGTAGTGTAGAGGTCTAAACGGAGCGGCTGGGTAGTGTAGAGGTCTAAACGGAGCGGCTGGGTAGTGTAGAGGTCTAAACGGAGCGGCTGGGTAGTGTAGAGGTCTAAACGGAGCGGCTGGGTAGTGTAGAGGTCTAAACGGAGCGGCTGGGTAGTGTAGAGGTCTAAATGGAGCGGCTGGGTAGTGTAGAGGTCTAAACGGAGCGGCTGGGTAGTGTAGAGGTCTAAACGCTGCGGCTGGGTAGTGTAGTGTAGAGGTCTAAACGGAGCGGCTGGGTAGTGTAGAGGTCTAAACGGAGCGGCTGGGTAGTGTAGAGGTCTAAACGGAGCGGCTGGGTAGTGTAGAGGTCTAAACGGAGCGGCTGGGTAGTGTAGAGGTCTAAACGGAGCGGCTGGGTAGTGTAGAGGTCTAAATGGAGCGGCTGGGTAGTGTAGAGGTCTAAACGGAGCGGCTGGGTAGTGTAGAGGTCTAAACGGAGAGGCTGGGTAGTGTAGAGGTCTAAACGGAGCGGCTGGGTAGTGTAGAGGTCTAAACGGAGCGGCTGGGTAGTGTAGAGGTCTAAATGGAGCGGCTGGGTAGTGTAGAGGTCTAAACGGAGCGGCTGGGTAGTGTAGAGGTCTAAACGGAGCGGCTGGGTAGTGTAGAGGTCTAAACGGAGCGGCTGGGTAGTGTAGAGGTCTAAACGGAGCGGCTGGGTAGTGTAGAGGTCTAAACGGAGCGGCTGGGTAGTGTAGAGGTCTAAACGGAGCGGCTGGGTAGTGTAGAGGTCTAAACGGTGCGGCTGGGTAGTGTAGTGTAGAGGTCTAAGAGACTCAGGGTTTGATTCCCGCTGTCAGCGGTACCTCCAGCTGGGTCAGTCGTCCCCATGAACACTATCGGCCGTGTGTTCAGCAGGGAGGGGATCTGGGGGAGATAGCGCGAACCTCCGCACGCGTTACGCTCTCCCAGTGAAACGCCTCGCTGTCGTCCAGGAAGGGAATTGGCATAACGACTAAATTGGGGGATGGGAGAAAAGATAAAAAGGCTAAAGAAAAAAAGTGCAAAAACAGAACCTTAAAGAGGCCCCCGCTGCCTCCACTCCCGTCGGACCCCCCCGACCCCAGAGAGTCCCTCCGCCCCCCGAGCTTCCTGGCGGAGTCTGGGGTAGAGTGCGGACTGAGGCCGGGGGCTACGGACGCGGCGTCCGGCCGGCCCTCACTCCCGCTGTCCGACAGGCTCCTCTGAGGGCTGGGCCGCCGCGCTCCCCCCCCGAACAGGCCGCGGCCCCGGGAGCCCAGCGAGGACGTCTTGACCGCCCCGGCCAGCTTGCTGAGGACGGGGGAGGAGGAGGAGGCGGCCAGGGAGTCCAGGCGGTCGCGGACCGTAGCCGCAGGGAGGAACCAGTCGGCGCAGGACAGGCAGGGTGCCGGAGGCGCGGACAGACGCTCCTCCATACCGGCCTCCAGAGCCTCCAGCTGGAGCAGGGTGGCCTTCACCTGGAGGACGACACGGAACAGTCCGTCAGATGATGTGACGAGGAGCACGTTCAGACATAGACTTATCCCACACCGTTTCCATAGCATAACGCTGTGTAAGCGCCATTAAGGTCTCACCTGGTCTACGTAGATACAGTCAGGACCGGGGCAGCCCAGGGCAGGGGAGGCACAGCCACCCGCCTCCAGCAACACACACTGCATGAAACGCCTCTAGAGGGTGGAGAGGAACACAGCTGTGGAAAATTCCTTTCAAGGCCTTTTATTCACACCCCCTCCCCCCTGTATCCTCCTCTCCTCTCCCCTTCCCGTCCCCTGGTCATCCCTCCCCCTGTATCCTCCTCTCCTCTCCCCTTCCCGTCCCCTGGTCATCCCTCCCCCTGTATCCTCCTCTCTCCTCACCTGGTCATCCCTCCCCCTGTATCCTCCTCTCTCCTCACCTGGTCATCCCTCCCCCTGTATCCTCCTCTCCTCTCCTCTCCCCTCACCTGGTCATCCCTCCCCCTGTATCCTCCTCTCCCCGCACCTGGTCATCCCTCCCCCTGTATCCTCCTCTCCCGTCCCCTGGTCATCCCTCCCCCTGTATCCTCCTCTCCTCTCTCCTCACCTGGTCATCCCTCCCCCTGTATCCTCCTCTCCTCTCTCCTCACCTGGTCATCCCTCCCCCTGTATCCTCCTCTCCTCTCTCCTCACCTGGTCATCCCTCCCCCTGTATCCTCCTCTCCCGTCCCCTGGTCATCCCTCCCCCTGTATCCTCCTCTCCTCTCTCCTCACCTGGTCATCCCTCCCCCTGTATCCTCCTCTCCTCACCTGGTCATCCCTCCCCCTGTATCCTCCTCTCCTCTCTCCTCACCTGGTCATCCCTCCCCCTGTATCCTCCTCTCCTCTCTCCTCACCTGGTCATCCCTCCCCCTGTATCCTCCTCTCCCCTCACCTGGTCATCCCTCCCCCTGTATCCTCCTCTCCCCTCACCTGGTCATCCCTCCCCCCTGTATCCTCCTCTCTCCTCACCTGGTCATCCCTCCCCCTGTATCCTCCTCTCCTCTCTCCTCACCTGGTCATCCCTCCCCCTGTATCCTCCTCTCCCCTCACCTGGTCATCCCTCCCCCTGTATCCTCCTCTCTCCTCACCTGGTCATCCCTCCCCCTGTATCCTCCTCTCCCCTCACCTGGTCATCCCTCCCCCTGTATCCTCCTCTCTCCTCACCTGGTCATCCCTCCCCCTGTATCCTCCTCTCTCCTCACCTGGTCTTCCCTCCCCCTGTATCCTCCTCTCTCCTCACCTGGTCATCCCTCCCCCTGTATCCTCCTCTCCTCTCCTCTCACCTGGTCATCCCTCCCCCTGTATCCTCATCTCCCCTCACCTGGTCATCCCTCCCCCTGTATCCTCCTCTCTCCTCACCTGGTCATCCCTCCCCCTGTATCCTCCTCTCTCCTCACCTGGTCATCCCTCCCCCTGTATCCTCCTCTCCCCTCACCTGGTCATCCCTCCCCCTGTATCCTCCTCTCCCCTCACCTGGTCATCCCTCCCCCTGTATCCTCCTCTCCCCTCACCTGGTCATCCCTCCCCCTGTATCCTCCTCTCTCCTCACCTGGTCATCCCTCCCCCTGTATCCTCCTCTCTCCTCACCTGGTCATCCCTCCCCCTGTATCCTCCTCTCTCCTCACCTGGTCATCCCTCCCCCTGTATCCTCCTCTCCCCTCACCTGGTCATCCCTCCCCCTGTATCCTCCTCTCCTCTCCCCTCACCTGGTCATCCCTCCCCCTGTATCCTCCTCTCCTCTCTCCTCACCTGGTCATCCCTCCCCCTGTATCCTCCTCTCTCCTCACCTGGTCTTCCCTCCCCCTGTATCCTCCTCTCCCCTCACCTGGTCATCCCTCCCCCTGTATCCTCCTCTCTCCTCACCTGGTCATCCCTCCCCTGTATCCTCCTCTCCCCTCACCTGGTCATCCCTCCCCCTGTATCCTCCTCTCTCCTCACCTGGTCATCCCTCCCCCTGTATCCTCCTCTCTCCTCACCTGGTCATCCCTCCCCCTGTATCCTCCTCTCTCCTCACCTGGTCATCCCTCCCCCTGTATCCTCCTCTCTCCTCACCTGGTCATCCCTCCCCCTGTATCCTCCTCTCTCCTCACCTGGTCATCCCTCCCCCTGTATCCTCCTCTCCCCTTCCCCTCACCTGGTCATCCCTCCCCCTGTATCCTCCTCTCCCCTCACCTGGTCATCCCTCCCCCTGTATCCTCCTCTCCCCTCACCTGGTCATCCCTCCCCCTGTATCCTCCTCTCCTCTCCCTCACCTGGTCATCCCTCCCCCTGTATCCTCCTCTCCCCTCACCTGGTCATCCCTCCCCCTGTATCCTCCTCTCCTCTCTCCTCACCTGGTCATCCCTCCCCCTGTATCCTCCTCTCCTCTCTCCTCACCTGGTCATCCCTCCCCCTGTATCCTCCTCTCCCCTCACCTGGTCATCCCTCCCCCTGTATCCTCCTCTCCCCTCACCTGGTCATCCCTCCCCCTGTATCCTCCTCTCTCCTCACCTGGTCATCCCTCCCCCTGTATCCTCCTCTCCCCTCACCTGGTCATCCCTCCCCCTGTATCCTCCTCTCCTCTCCTCTCTCCTCACCTGGTCATCCCTCCCCCTGTATCCTCCTCTCCTCTCTCCTCACCTGGTCATCCCTCCCCCTGTATCCTCCTCTCCCCTCACCTGGTCATCCCTCCCCCTGTATCCTCCTCTCCCCTCACCTGGTCATCCCTCCCCCTGTATCCTCCTCTCTCCTCACCTGGTCATCCCTCCCCCTGTATCCTCCTCTCCCCTCACCTGGTCATCCCTCCCCCTGTATCCTCCTCTCTCCTCACCTGGTCATCCCTCCCCCTGTATCCTCCTCTCTCCTCACCTGGTCATCCCTCCCCCTGTATCCTCCTCTCCCCTCACCTGGTCATCCCTCCCCCTGTATCCTCCTCTCCCCTCACCTGGTCATCCCTCCCCCTGTATCCTCCTCTCCTCTCCCCTCACCTGGTCATCCCTCCCCCTGTATCCTCCTCTCCTCTCCCCTCACCTGGTCATCCCTCCCCCTGTATCCTCCTCTCCTCTCTCCTCACCTGGTCATCCCTCCCCCTGTATCCTCCTCTCTCCTCACCTTGTCATCCCTCCCCCTGTATCCTCCTCTCTCCTCACCTGGTCATCCCTCCCCCTGTATCCTCCTCTCTCCTCACCTTGTCATCCCTCCCCCTGTATCCTCCTCTCTCCTCACCTGGTCATCCCTCCCCCTGTATCCTCCTCTCTCCTCACCTGGTCATCCCTCCCCTTGTATCCTCCTCTCCTCTCCCCTGGTCATCCCTCCCCCTGTATCCTCCTCTCCTCTCTCCTCACCTGGTCATCCCTCCCCCTGTATCCTCCTCTCTCCTCACCTGGTCATCCCTCCCCCTGTATCCTCCTCCCCTCCTCTCACCTGGTCATCCCTCCCCCTGTATCCTCCTCTCCCCTCACCTGGTCATCCCTCCCCCTGTATCCTCCTCTCCCCTCACCTGGTCATCCCTCCCCCTGTATCCTCCTCTCCCCTCACCTGGTCATCCCTCCCCCTGTATCCTCCTCTCCCCTCACCTGGTCATCCCTCCCCCTGTATCCTCCTCTCTCCTCACCTGGTCATCCCTCCCCCTGTATCCTCCTCTCCCCTCACCTGGTCATCCCTCCCCCTGTATCCTCCTCTCCTCTCTCCTCACCTGGTCATCCCTCCCCCTGTATCCTCCTCTCCCCTCACCTGGTCATCCCTCCCCCTGTATCCTCCTCTCCCCTCACCTGGTCATCCCTCCCCTGTATCCTCCTCTCTCCTCACCTGGTCATCCCTCCCCCTGTATCCTCCTCTCTCCTCACCTGGTCATCCCTCCCCCTGTATCCTCCTCTCCCCTCACCTGGTCATCCCTCCCCCTGTATCCTCCTCTCCCCTCACCTGGTCATCCCTCCCCCTGTATCCTCCTCTCTCCTCACCTGGTCATCCCTCCCCCTGTATCCTCCTCTCTCCTCACCTGGTCATCCCTCCCCCTGTATCCTCCTCTCCCCTCACCTGGTCATCCCTCCCCCTGTATCCTCCTCTCCTCTCTCCTCACCTGGTCATCCCTCCCCCTGTATCCTCCTCTCCCCTCACCTGGTCATCCCTCCCCCTGTATCCTCCTCTCTCCTCACCTGGTCATCCCTCCCCCTGTATCCTCCTCTCCCCTCACCTGGTCATCCCTCCCCCTGTATCCTCCTCTCTCCTCACCTGGTCATCCCTCCCCCTGTATCCTCCTCTCTCCTCACCTGGTCTTCCCTCCCCCTGTATCCTCCTCTCTCCTCACCTGGTCATCCCTCCCCCTGTATCCTCCTCTCCTCTCCTCTCACCTGGTCATCCCTCCCCCTGTATCCTCATCTCCCCTCACCTGGTCATCCCTCCCCCTGTATCCTCCTCTCTCCTCACCTGGTCATCCCTCCCCCTGTATCCTCCTCTCTCCTCACCTGGTCATCCCTCCCCCTGTATCCTCCTCTCCCCTCACCTGGTCATCCCTCCCCCTGTATCCTCCTCTCCCCTCACCTGGTCATCCCTCCCCCTGTATCCTCCTCTCCCCTCACCTGGTCATCCCTCCCCCTGTATCCTCCTCTCTCCTCACCTGGTCATCCCTCCCCCTGTATCCTCCTCTCTCCTCACCTGGTCATCCCTCCCCCTGTATCCTCCTCTCTCCTCACCTGGTCATCCCTCCCCCTGTATCCTCCTCTCCCCTCACCTGGTCATCCCTCCCCCTGTATCCTCCTCTCCTCTCCCCTCACCTGGTCATCCCTCCCCCTGTATCCTCCTCTCCTCTCTCCTCACCTGGTCATCCCTCCCCCTGTATCCTCCTCTCTCCTCACCTGGTCTTCCCTCCCCCTGTATCCTCCTCTCCCCTCACCTGGTCATCCCTCCCCCTGTATCCTCCTCTCTCCTCACCTGGTCATCCCTCCCCTGTATCCTCCTCTCCCCTCACCTGGTCATCCCTCCCCCTGTATCCTCCTCTCTCCTCACCTGGTCATCCCTCCCCCTGTATCCTCCTCTCTCCTCACCTGGTCATCCCTCCCCCTGTATCCTCCTCTCTCCTCACCTGGTCATCCCTCCCCCTGTATCCTCCTCTCTCCTCACCTGGTCATCCCTCCCCCTGTATCCTCCTCTCTCCTCACCTGGTCATCCCTCCCCCTGTATCCTCCTCTCCCCTTCCCCTCACCTGGTCATCCCTCCCCCTGTATCATCCTCTCCCCTCACCTGGTCATCCCTCCCCCTGTATCCTCCTCTCCCCTCACCTGGTCATCCCTCCCCCTGTATCCTCCTCTCCTCTCCCCTCACCTGGTCATCCCTCCCCCTGTATCCTCCTCTCCCCTCACCTGGTCATCCCTCCCCCTGTATCCTCCTCTCCTCTCCTCTCTCCTCACCTGGTCATCCCTCCCCCTGTATCCTCCTCTCCTCTCTCCTCACCTGGTCATCCCTCCCCCTGTATCCTCCTCTCCCCTCACCTGGTCATCCCTCCCCCTGTATCCTCCTCTCCCCTCACCTGGTCATCCCTCCCCCTGTATCCTCCTCTCTCCTCACCTGGTCATCCCTCCCCCTGTATCCTCCTCTCCCCTCACCTGGTCATCCCTCCCCCTGTATCCTCCTCTCCTCTCCTCTCTCCTCACCTGGTCATCCCTCCCCCTGTATCCTCCTCTCCTCTCTCCTCACCTGGTCATCCCTCCCCCTGTATCCTCCTCTCCCCTCACCTGGTCATCCCTCCCCCTGTATCCTCCTCTCCCCTCACCTGGTCATCCCTCCCCCTGTATCCTCCTCTCTCCTCACCTGGTCATCCCTCCCCCTGTATCCTCCTCTCCCCTCACCTGGTCATCCCTCCCCCTGTATCCTCCTCTCTCCTCACCTGGTCATCCCTCCCCCTGTATCCTCCTCTCTCCTCACCTGGTCATCCCTCCCCCTGTATCCTCCTCTCCCCTCACCTGGTCATCCCTCCCCCTGTATCCTCCTCTCCCCTCACCTGGTCATCCCTCCCCCTGTATCCTCCTCTCCTCTCCCCTCACCTGGTCATCCCTCCCCCTGTATCCTCCTCTCCTCTCCCCTCACCTGGTCATCCCTCCCCCTGTATCCTCCTCTCCTCTCTCCTCACCTGGTCATCCCTCCCCCTGTATCCTCCTCTCTCCTCACCTTGTCATCCCTCCCCCTGTATCCTCCTCTCTCCTCACCTGGTCATCCCTCCCCCTGTATCCTCCTCTCTCCTCACCTTGTCATCCCTCCCCCTGTATCCTCCTCTCTCCTCACCTGGTCATCCCTCCCCCTGTATCCTCCTCTCTCCTCACCTGGTCATCCCTCCCCTTGTATCCTCCTCTCCTCTCCCCTGGTCATCCCTCCCCCTGTATCCTCCTCTCCTCTCTCCTCACCTGGTCATCCCTCCCCCTGTATCCTCCTCTCTCCTCACCTGGTCATCCCTCCCCCTGTATCCTCCTCCCCTCCTCTCACCTGGTCATCCCTCCCCCTGTATCCTCCTCTCCCCTCACCTGGTCATCCCTCCCCCTGTATCCTCCTCTCCCCTCACCTGGTCATCCCTCCCCCTGTATCCTCCTCTCCCCTCACCTGGTCATCCCTCCCCCTGTATCCTCCTCTCCCCTCACCTGGTCATCCCTCCCCCTGTATCCTCCTCTCTCCTCACCTGGTCATCCCTCCCCCTGTATCCTCCTCTCCCCTCACCTGGTCATCCCTCCCCCTGTATCCTCCTCTCCTCTCTCCTCACCTGGTCATCCCTCCCCCTGTATCCTCCTCTCCCCTCACCTGGTCATCCCTCCCCCTGTATCCTCCTCTCCCCTCACCTGGTCATCCCTCCCCTGTATCCTCCTCTCTCCTCACCTGGTCATCCCTCCCCCTGTATCCTCCTCTCTCCTCACCTGGTCATCCCTCCCCCTGTATCCTCCTCTCCCCTCACCTGGTCATCCCTCCCCCTGTATCCTCCTCTCCCCTCACCTGGTCATCCCTCCCCCTGTATCCTCCTCTCTCCTCACCTGGTCATCCCTCCCCCTGTATCCTCCTCTCTCCTCACCTGGTCATCCCTCCCCCTGTATCCTCCTCTCCCCTCACCTGGTCATCCCTCCCCCTGTATCCTCCTCTCCTCTCTCCTCACCTGGTCATCCCTCCCCCTGTATCCTCCTCTCCCCTCACCTGGTCATCCCTCCCCCTGTATCCTCCTCTCCCCTCACCTGGTCATCCCTCCCCCTGTATCCTCCTCTCCCCTCACCTGGTCATCCCTCCCCCTGTATCCTCCTCTCCCAGAGAAAGTCAAGTCATCTACTCAACTCCTGATCTAAATTGTATTTGATTAGCCGTGTTTTAACAATTAATTTGTATCAACCGTGAGGATTTCAACCTCTTCGGTTCTGCCACACAGACCATATCATCCCTTAACGGTTACGTAGTAAACAAATATTACTGTGTAATGAGACCGATCATAAGGGGCCAGCAGGCAGGGGTGTGTGTGACTGAGGGGTTGTTTCATCTCGTTGGAATGTATGTTTTTTTAGAGAGCAATGAAGAGGAGCAGCAGCAGTGTTGGGAAAGTTCACTTCCTACATGAACTAGTTCAGTTCACAGTTCACAAATTTTTAAATGAACTAGTTCAGTTCATAGTTCAAAATTCAAAATGTTTAACTAAAGTTCATGGTTTCAAAAATGAACTAATTTATAGTTTATAGTTCTTTTTTCAATACGTTGTTGCAAGCTATTATTTTTCAAATGTATTGCCACCACCCATAATAGAACCACAGAATACTGGCATTTCCATAACGCTTTGCTGCCGCCCATTCAGTCCACACTAGTAGCAGCTGCAGCTTTCATCTCTACAGTATATTATCAAAAACATGAGGAAAAACCTGCTGCTTGAATGGTCTTTATTATGTATAATAATCTAAATATACTTAAAGTACCAAAAGTGAAAGTAGTCATTGTGCAAACATATAAACATGTGCCGACATAACTCTGTACTAACACAACACGAGGTAGGAACCAGGCTGAGGTATGAAACTAAGGTTGTACCTCAAAGTTCAATATTCAAAGTGCAAAACATTTACTGACTTTAACTAAAACTCTTTTAAATGCTCATACGCTGACGTCGTAGAGTCTGACTCTGAGCGAGTGCAGCGCCTAAAAGTGCGAGTGCTGCTGCTCCACTACCAGACTCCCCGAGGCGCCGCCCAGAGCGGTTGCCAGATTGTGTGGTTTTCAGCATTATTTTAAAGCCTGTTTACGGTGTGTTTTAACTGGGTTTTCGGCTGAAAGGCATATGAAATCTGGCACACTTTTGAACGGCGTTATAATATAGTGCTGAGAATGAACGCACTTTTGAACGCCGTTATACAGCGCTGAGAATGAACGCGTTCTCAATTACGTTCATTTAGGAGGGGAAAACATCCGTTCAGTTCACGTTCGCCCCAAAATACGAACGCGTTCATGAAGAGAGAGAGAGCGAGAGCGAGAGCGAGAGAGAGAGAGAGAGAGAGTGAGTGTGGTGGGGGGGAGAAAGAGAGAAATTTGATGAAATCAGGTATGATGCCAGCGTCAACTTGCAACAGAACTGGAGGGCGAGAGGGATATCGGAGAAATAATAAAAAAATAATAAATAAAATAAATAAATGTTTTACTTCATTGTACTTAGGCTAAACTAATTCTCCTTTGACAATAACAGCCCTAAGATGATGGCCAATAAGTAGAGATGAGAGCAGGACAACGTAGCCTGCTTAACTATAAAACGTTGACTATTGTCAATTACCCCTAGTGGGTAATCAGGATGTTTTTGGCCTCTTTTCTTTATCGATGGACTGAGCAAATGACCCCCTGTTGTTCCGATTCTCGGATGTTTCTGTATTTATGAACGCACTATGACACTTGTGAATGTAACATCTCACAAGTGTATTACATATACAGCATGTAATCAGTTCAGAGTTCACTTGCCACTGTGGCCAAGGGATGAAAAGACTGAAAACGGGGGCGTCAGGTGATCGGAAGGTTCCCGGTTTGATTCCAGCTCCTCCCGGGCAGCGTGTCGAAGTGTCCTTGAGCAAGACACTTAACCCCTAACGGCTCCCGATGAGCAGGTCGGCACCTTGCATGGTCGCCTCCACCGTCAGTGTGTGATTGAGTGATTGAGTGGGTGAACGTGAGGAACAACATTTTTATAAAAGGCACTATATAAATGCACCATTTACAATTTTTTTTAATCACATCCCGAAACTACGCCCTCCTTACCAGCCCCACGATGAGGAGGAAGTGGCGTCCGAGGGGCTGGCTGTAGCCCGGTGCCGCTGTGCCGTGCTGGGCTCTCTGCCGGGCCCTCTGCCGGGGGAACACCTCTCTCCAGATGACCAGCTGGCCCACTCTCTGCTCAGAGGCCAGAGGCAGCAGGCAGTAGTGCTGGCAGTACAGGCTCACATCCAGGAGGTCCTCCTTGGGCAGGTGGTTGGCTATCAGGTAGCCCTAGGATGGGGGTGCGGCAGCGTAAGTAGATGAGAGAACAAGTATAATTGACCGTTCATTCACACGGTGGCCCATTTTCGATTCCTTTCCACCCTGTCCCCACTGTACTGTAGGTGTGTTCACGTGCTCAGACGTACTCTCTCTCCCCGTCAAACACAAAACCTTTCATTGTCCACGATGACGCAGATAAAACAGATGACATTCTGGAAATTAAATCTAGTGTCTGGTTTTCAGGAGCAGCGCCACGCCTGCCTTATAAAACAGGCTCAAGACCAGGAATCTCTCCTTCCTGAAGCTCACCCATCCCTCCACCCATCCCTACACCTGCCCCTCCACCTGCTCTTCCACCTGCCCCTCCACCCATCCCTTAACCTGCTCCTCCACCTGCCCCTCCACTCATCCCTCCACCTGCCCCTCCACCCGCCCTCCACCTGCCCCTCCACTCATCCCTCCACCTGCCCCTCCACCCATCCCTCCACCTGCTCTTCCACCTGCCCCTCCACCCATCCCTTAACCTGCTCCTCCACCTGCCCCTCCACTCATCCCTCCACCTGCCCCTCCACCCGCCCTCCACCTGCTCCTCCATCCATCCCTCCACCCGCCCTCCACCCATCCCTCCACCCATCCCTCCACCCGCCCCTCCACCTGCCCCTCCACCCGCCCCTCCACCCGCCCTCCACCTGCCCCTCCGCCCGCCCCTCCACCCTGTTAATATCTCAGCTTGGGACTAGTTAAAGCTGCCGGTCTGTCACTGGGTCAGAGTGTTATCCTGCTCTACAACATTGTCTCTGCTCAAGGAAGGCTGTCTGGGGCGGCGTCTTCTTTCACCTGGGGACAGAAGTGTGGTGTGTGTTGCGTGTGTGTGTTGTGTGTGTTGCGTGTGTGTGTGTGTTGCGTGTGTGTGTGTTGTGCGTGTGTATGTGTGTGTGTACCTTGTAGAACAGACAGGAGCCCAGCGTTACGTAGAGACGCCTCATGCCATAGAAGTCTTCTGACTGCCAGGTGAGAGGACGGAGAGGGAGTGGAGGAGCAGAGGACGGAGAGGGAGTGGAGGAGCAGAGGACGGAGAGGGAGTGGAGGAGCAGAGGACGGAGAGGGAGTGGAGGAGCAGAGGACGGAGAGGGAGTGGAGGAGCAGAGGACGGAGAGGGAGTGGAGGAGCAGAGGACGGAGAGGGAGTGGAGGAGCAGAGGACGGAGAGGGAGTGGAGGAGCAGAGGACGGAGAGGGAGTGGAGGAGCAGAGAGGGAGTGGAGGACAGAGAGGGAGAGGAGGAGCAGAGGACGGAGAGGGAGTGGAGGAGCAGAGGACGGAGAGGGAGTGGAGGAGCAGAGGACGGAGAGGGAGTGGAGGAGCAGAGGACGGAGAGGGAGTGGAGGAGCAGAGGACGGAGAGGGAGTGGAGGAGCAGAGGACGGAGAGGGAGTGGAGGAGCAGAGGACGGAGAGGGAGTGGAGGAGCAGAGGACGGAGAGGGAGAGGAGGAGCAGAGGACGGAGAGGGAGTGGAGGAGCAGAGGACGGAGAGGGAATGGAGGAGCAGAGGACGGAGAGGGAGTGGAGGAGCAGAGGACGGAGAGGGAGTGGAGGAGCAGAGGACGGAGAGGGAGTGGAGGAGCAGAGGACGGAGAGGGAGTGGAGGAGCAGAGGACGGAGAGGGAGTGGAGGAGCAGAGGACGGAGAGGGAGTGGAGGAGCAGAGAGGGAGTGGAGGAGCAGAGAGGGAGTGGAGGACAGAGAGGGAGTGGAGGAGCAGAGGACGGAGAGGGAGTGGAGGACGGAGAGGGAGTGGAGGACGGAGAGGGAGTGGAGGAGCAGAGGACGGAGAGGCAGTGGAGGAGCAGAGGACGGAGAGGGAGTGGAGGAGCAGAGGACGGAGAGGGAGTGGAGGAGCAGAGGACGGAGAGGGAGTGGAGGAGCAGAGGACGGAGAGGGAGTGGAGGAGCAGAGGACGGAGAGGGAGTGGAGGAGCAGAGGACGGAGAGGGAGTGGAGGACAGAGAGGGAGTGGAGGACGGAGTGGAGGAGCAGAGGACGGAGAGGGAGTGGAGGAGCAGAGGACGGAGAGGGAGTGGAGGACAGAGAGGGAGTGGAGGACGGAGTGGAGGAGCAGAGGACGGAGTGGAGGAGCAGAGGACGGAGAGGGAGTGGAGGAGCAGAGGACGGAGAGGGAGTGGAGGAGCAGAGGACGGAGAGGGAGTGGAGGAGCAGAGGACGGAGAGGGAGTGGAGGAGCAGAGAGGGAGTGGAGGAGCAGAGAGGGAGTGGAGGACAGAGAGGGAGTGGAGGAGCAGAGGACGGAGAGGGAGTGGAGGACGGAGAGGGAGTGGAGGAGCAGAGGACGGAGAGGCAGTGGAGGAGCAGAGGACGGAGAGGGAGTGGAGGAGCAGAGGACGGAGAGGGAGTGGAGGAGCAGAGGACGGAGAGGGAGTGGAGGAGCAGAGGACGGAGAGGGAGTGGAGGAGCAGAGGACGGAGAGGGAGTGGAGGAGCAGAGGACGGAGAGGGAGTGGAGGACAGAGAGGGAGTGGAGGACGGAGTGGAGGAGCAGAGGACGGAGAGGGAGTGGAGGAGCAGAGGACGGAGAGGGAGTGGAGGACAGAGAGGGAGTGGAGGACGGAGTGGAGGAGCAGAGGACGGAGTGGAGGAGCAGAGGACGGAGAGGGAGTGGAGGAGCAGAGGACGGAGAGGGAGTGGAGGAGCAGAGGACGGAGAGGGAGTGGAGGAGCAGAGGACGGAGAGGGAGTGGAGGAGCAGAGAGGGAGTGGAGGAGCAGAGAGGGAGTGGAGGACAGAGAGGGAGTGGAGGAGCAGAGGACGGAGAGGGAGTGGAGGACGGAGAGGGAGTGGAGGACGGAGAGGGAGTGGAGGAGCAGAGGACGGAGAGGGAGTGGAGGAGCAGAGGACGGAGAGGGAGTGGAGGACGGAGAGGGAGTGGAGGACGGAGAGGGAGTGGAGGAGCAGAGGACGGAGAGGGAGTGGAGGACGGAGAGGGAGTGGAGGACGGAGAGGGAGTGGAGGAGCAGAGGACGGAGAGGGAGTGGAGGACGGAGAGGGAGTGGAGGAGCAGAGAGGGAGTGGAGGACAGAGAGGGAGTGGAGGAGCAGAGAGGAGGACGGAGAGGGAGTGGAGGACAGAGAGGGAGTGGAGGAGCAGAGAGGGAGTGGAGGAGCAGAGAGGGAGTGGAGGAGCAGAGAGGGAGTGGAGGACGGAGAGGGAGTGGAGGAGCAGAGAGGGAGTGGAGGAGCAGAGGACGGAGAGGGAGTGGAGGAGCAGAGGACGGAGAGGGAGTGGAGGAGCAGAGGACGGAGAGGGAATGGAGGACGGAGAGGGAGTGGAGGAGCAGAGAGGGAGAGGAGGACGGAGAGGGAGTGGAGGAGCAGAGAGGGAGTGGAGGACGGAGTGGAGGAGCAGAGGACGGAGAGGGAGTGGAGGACGGAGAGGGAGTGGAGGACGGAGAGGGAGTGGAGGACGGAGAGGGAGTGGAGGATGGAGAGGTAGTGGAGGAGCAGAGGACGGAGAGGGAGTGGAGGATGGAGAGGTAGTGGAGGACAGAGAGGGAGTGGAGGACGGAGAGGGAGTGGAGGATGGAGAGGTAGTGGAGGACGGAGAGGGAGTGGAGGAGCAGAGAGGGAGTGGAGGACGGAGAGGGAGTGGAGGAGCAGAGAGGGAGTGGAGGAGCAGAGGACGGAGAAGGAGTGGAGGACGGAGAGGGAGTGGAGGACGGAGAGGGAGTGGAGGAGCAGAGAGGGAGTGGAGGACGGAGAGGGAATGGAGGACGGAGAGGGAGTGGAGGACGGAGAGGGAGTGGAGGAGCAGAGGACGGAGAAGGAGTGGAGGACGGAGAGGGAGTGGAGGACGGAGAGGGAGTGGAGGAGCAGAGGACGGAGAGGGAGTGGAGGAGCAGAGGACGGAGAGGGAGTAGCGGATGGAGAGGGGCAGAAGAGGCATAAATAAAGGTCAGAGAACATGGTCCCAGAGGAGCAGCAGGCCACATGTGTCCCTCTATTCTACAGTGTTGTTGTTGCCTCCAGTGAGAAGGTTATTTTGGTTGTATTTTATTTATGCAATTTGTTTAATTTCTTTATTACAGGAAAAGTAGTATGTACATTTACATTCGTCAGTAGTATACATTTTCCATCTTTTCATCTTTTCTTCCCCTTTCATTTCCCCTTCCCCTCCTTCATACCCACCCCAGCCCCCCCACATCGAGGTTTTTGAAGAAAACATCTGCAAAACAACCAAACATACAGCATAGATGCTACTGGGAAAGAAAAACAAAAAAACACAGTAATAGTATCAATCAGACCCATCTGTATTATGCACAAATATTTAGATACAAAGAAGCAAAGAAAGAACTAAAAAACACAAAAAAAAAAACTCTCCAGCACGGCTGTGGCTGTGGAAGAACGTCATCAATGAGGTTATTTCACTCTTTCCCCCACCCCTGCCCATAATATGTGGTAATTCTTGAGTAGTCTGACCTTCCGCAGCTGCATCTCCCGTTCCCCTCTCCCTCCCCCAGTTACCCACCCAGCCCCCGGGGGTCTCATTCACACCCATACATACCAGGACAGGGAGGGGGGGGGGGGGGGGGGGATTAGAAAATAGGAATAAAATAACGATAAAAAATAAGGAAGTGTAGTTAGAGGTGTAAAGCTCTATCCTTTCTAAGTCTCTTCGTTGATAGTCATGGTATCGATGTGTTGCAGAAATGGTTGCCAGGTCACTTGGAATGTTTCAAGGGAGCCCTTTAGAGAGAATCTGATTCGCTCAAGCTTAACGCAATGTAGTATCTCATGTATCCATCTGTTTTGAGTAGGTGGGGAAGGGTGTATCCACTTAAAGAGAATAAGTCTCCTAGCGAGGAGGGTAGTATAAACGCCACAACTCGTTTTGCAGCCCTAGATATTATCGTAGGGGTATTCGGGATTCCGAAAAAGGCAGTGAGTGGATCTGGGTCTAACGCCACTCCCAGGACCCTACTCAGCATATCGAATATTGTAGTCCAAAACTCTGTGAGTTTGGGGCACGTCCAAAACATGTGCATATAATCGGCTGGAGATTGTTTACATCTATTACGTTCGTTCTATCCGGGTATATCTTTGCTAACCTCGCATTGGTGTAGTGAACTCTATGCAGTATCCTACACTGCAGCAAACTGTGTCTCGCACATATAGAGGAGGTGTGTACCAGGTCTAGTATATGATCCCATTGTTCATCTGTAATGATAATTCCCAGATCCTCGTCTTATTTGGCTTTCAGGGAGTCTAAGCAAGTTGGGTTCATCCAAAATATTTTATCATATAAAATTGAGACGAGCCCTTTCCGCCCGGTACCGAGCGATAGGAGAGGGTCAGTCCTAGAGTCTGGAGGACGGCCAGGGAATTGTGGGAATTGGTTCTGAACAAAATGTCTGATCTGAAAAAAACGGAAAAGGTGGGAATTTGGGAGACCAAATTTTTTCGACAATTCTGCAAACGACGAGAACACACTTCCGGAGTAGAGGTCATTAATGGTTAGCAAACCTTTGTTTGCCCAGCTTCTGAATACAGGATCAGAACAGGATGGCAAGAATAGGTGATTACGAGAGATTGGAGCTAGCCCTGATGGAGCGTGCAGGCCAAATTGTTTCCTAAACTGACTCCAGATTTTCAAAGTTTCCGTCACAATTTGGTTCTGAGCCACCTGTTTAATAGGGATCGAAATGGGTAATTGGGATGTTGCCACAGACCAGAGTGAGTACTTTGAAGAGGAGACTTCCATCCGAGCCCATTGGGGTTGGTCTTCTTCCTCCCTCCTGGTCCTCCAGTAAAGGAGTTTGTTTATATTACATGCCCAGTAGTAATAGCGAAGATTAGGCAAAGCCAAACCCCCTTCCGATTTGGGAAGATGCATAATCGTCCTCTTAATACGTGCTCTTTTGTTACCCCACAGGAATGAACCTATAAGTTGGTCAATCGAAGTGAAAAAGGCTTTATTAATAAATATTGGTATATGCTGAAAAGCGTATAGAAATCGCGGTAGGACCACCATCTTTATCAGGTTAACCCTTCACAGAAGCGAGAGAGAGAGAGAGAGGACCATCTCGTCAGATCTAGCTTAAAGCACTCCAGCAGAAGACGGAAATTCTTTGCGAAGAGTTCCGTCTGAGATTTGGCCATAAAAATCGCTAGATATGTGAATCCTTCCGTGGCCCTTTTAAAGGGGAAAAGCGGTTGAGGAAGCCGTTCCGCAGACGCATTAACCGGTAAATATTCACTTTTCTGGAGATTGAGTTTGTATCCAGAGAGCTGTCTATGTTGTTCTAGAATGTCAAGGATAACAGGGATGGATGATGACGGATTGGAGACATAAAGTAGGAGATCGTCGGCATACAATGAGAGCTTATGAACCAGGCCGAACCTCTCAATCCCCTCAAATCTAACCTCACTGCAAAGCCAAATGGCTAAGGGTTCTGCGGCGAGCGCGTAGAGCAAGGGAGAAAGCGGGCATCCTTGACGAGTACCGCGATAGAGCGCAAACTGGCCCGACTTGGTACCATTCACATTGACCGAGGCCACCGGGGACGAGTATAGGAGTCTTATCCATGAAATAAAACCCGGTCCCAAACCGAATTTCTCAAGAGTATGGAACAGGTAATAATAATAATAATAATAATTTAGGACCTGCTCCGAGGTCACCATTTGGCACACATGCGAACCATGCATACAATGCGTATCTGCGATTAACCCATCCCGTCGTCCTTCCCCCCAAGGGCAGCCGGGAGCAGACGGGCGCCACGTGAGCCGCGCCAGGGGACCAATCCAAGTGCTCCTGTCCGTCTTCGTCAAGGACGCCACAGCGTTAGCGATCTTGTTGTTGTGCATGTTTTTCCATTGGGTTTATCTTATCGGGGGGGGAAACCCTTGCGAGCACGGGGAGAACATGCAAACTCCACACAGAAAGGCCTGGGAGATACCCCACCTGGGTAACTGGCATCATGGAAACCTGGTCCCCAAGCGGGATTCGAACCCTGGACCTTCTTGCTGTGAGGCGACAGTGTTAACCACTACACCACCGTGCCACCAGGTACCTCCATTCCACTCTGTCAAACACTTTCTCAGCATCTAGGGAGAGTACCATTTCTGGCGCGCCGGTCGTGGTTGTGAAAAGGATATTTAGCAGCCTTCTGGTGTTAAAGAAGGATTGCCTGTCCATGATGAAACCCGTCTGATCCGGGTCTATCAGGAACGGGACCACCTTCTGAAGACGGCATGAAAGGACCTTAGCCAATATTTTACAATCCACATTAAGGAGGGAGATTGGTCTGTAACTGCTACAAAGGAGAGGGTCTTTACCTTTTTTGAGCAGTAGGGATAATGACGCCTCTGATAGCGTGGGTGGCATTTGGCCCTTTAGAAGAGAGTCGTTATATACTCTCAGTAGGAAAGGAGCAACCAACACAGAGTACGTTTTATAAAATTCTGTAGTATAGCCATCTGGCCCGGGTGATTTACCACTTTGTAAAGATTTGATTGTGTGGAATAATATGTTGATTCCCCAACTCTCTCATGTAAAGACATCCCCCAATACATTAATCTCACCCACATTATAATAGAGAAAAGTGAGTAACTGTGGAATAATATAAAAGCCCTCATGTAAAGACATTCCCCTCCCCTTTCTCCCCAATCCTGTGTCTCCCCCCCCCCCCATTTGACCTATCAAATGGGACCACCCCCCCCCCCCCCCCCTTTTAACTATATAATACTCCTCCCAACAACATTCCAGGTCTCTTTTACCTGGGTCATTTCAGCTGATCACCTGGGGCGAGAGCCTCAGCCATTCTCTCTATGTACTACCGTAATTCCTCTAATAGTAACCGGGTCTCAAATACAAGCCGGGTCTCTATTAATGGCCGGGTGCGCTCTTGAGCTAAGCAATTATAAGCCGGCCTCCTAATACAAGCCGGGTTACTAATATACTGAGCTGCATACTGAGCTAGTTACTTGATTTCACTTTGAAAACGTTGAAATTACCAGTGACCACCTGTAGTTGCACTGTTTACTATTTCATACAGTACTTGGTTTCAATAAATGAACCCAGTACATTTGACTGGGTTCAAACTGACACAAAATGTTGATTTATTCATTATGATCCGTTTGAAAATTTGAAATATAGGCCTCCCTCTTATACAGGCCTCCTCCTAATACAAGCCTGGTACCCGCTACAGTTGAAACAAATACAAGCCGGGGTTACTATTAGAGGAATTACGGTATGTATATCTGTTTGGTTAATAAACCTTTGTTATTATCCAAAACTCGGTTGACTGAGAACATTCTTCTTCAGGATATCCACGAATATCCCACAATTGGCGTCTACGAACTTGTGACGGACTCTTTGCGTCCTCCCGGTGTGCTGTATTGTTTCATCTATACAGAGAAAAGTGAGTATATAGAATGGTCGACCAAAATGTATGGCAAGGAATTAAAACCTTCCCGCTTTTCTCTGTGCCAGGTGAATGTTACAGAATGTTGTCAAATATTGAGATCATGGCTGAGTAAGAATAGCGTGTATTAATATATCTGATCTGTATTGAGAATCGTTACCGGGGAAACGAGTGTACCCGGGTCCTTATCAGGCGGTTCTGAGAGGATGGGTTGTAGTGCTATTCCCGGATTGAGCTGTTGCCAACCGAAAGTTAGGGCACACCATAAGGTTGTTGGATTGCTAACCCTAGTCTAGCTGATGCAGACTAAAATATAGGCAACAAAGTAAGATACGTGGGCTTATTAGACGTGATATCATTGGAAAACGCTACTCTGTTAGAAACTGTTCTGTGATTCTTCTGCAAAAAGGCGGGAAGTAGGACCGAGAGCTGATAAAATCATAATTAGATTTACCAGAGTAACGTCATAATATTCATAGTTTCAACCTCAAACTAAGCCCACGACCTCTTCCATTCCTGAAAACGATGTATTCGGATTAGGTTAACCAATTGATCACTACAGATAGCGGGAAGCTGACCACGGGACGTCCCGGTAGTACGTGAATGTACATTAAACGGGACATTAGTCGCGGGTTGAAGGGGCCGTGAGTGTGATTAAACGGTATATTCAAATCTAATATAGCGCTGTTAAATTTCGAAGTTCAGGTTTGGTCGTTATGCCTTAATAACGATGTATAGTTAAACCGAGGGTAATCAAGCCTTATCGCAGCAGATGCTGGACGATTAAACGAACAGCGATCCGATACAGACCAGGTATACACACACGTTAACTTGTATGTATTATTGTTTGTTCGTCTGTTTACGTCTCGTTTGTATGTGCACAGTATTAGAACCCGCCGAGGTGCTTTATTGAGTTAAGAACCGGCTGATATCGCGCCGAGCATTGGGAAACGAGTTAACGTTATACAGGGAATAACATTGGGGTGCAACTCTCGCGACATGCTAGGAAAGTGACTTCCGGTTGGGAATTGTAGTTTTATCGTTTCTGTTTGTTTACGTTTCACATATGCACAGGCTCGTTCATTCGGTTACAAAATGCTGGTTTTAGGTGAATTCCAGGCTATTGAGAGCTCGCGGAAAAGTACTGCATGGATTGCAAAGCGTTATTTCCGAGGTGAATGAGAACGCGTGAACGTCGCTTGGAGTAATGACGTCATACGGTGTGCGCCATGAAATTATGAAACTATCCATGGGCGAACGTAAAGTTTAATATGCCCGAGGCGAAGGGTGTATGAAACCCACGTGTAGTATCTGTTATTAATAAAGGTTATTTAATAACTGAACTAAACTATGAAGACGATGTCAGCACAACAACTTTTTCCGGTGAGTATGAAAATCCTAAATATAGATGCATGACACAACTATCATCTCAGTTACAGTAAATTACAACTATCTCAGATCACTTGAGTGTTTGTTGCTTTAATGTACACGTTATAAGTCACATAAAGCTAGTTTTAAATATGATTCTAATCAATTGGATAGATTTGATCTAAAAGCTAAAGAAAGAATAACAACCTTTCTTTAGAGATAATGAATAAATGCAGATAATGTTTAGATGAGGCCAAATCATGCCTCCTCTTTTCCACAGTAACATTGATGAGTGAGATGATGAAATAGAGAAGGACTAGCTAATGTTTGTTGAGCACACAGGCAGTCAAAGAGAATTCACCCAGACGAAAAGAAAAGAGTGGGAAATTAACATGTTTTTATGTTTACAGACAACCAAGAGACAGACAGATCTGGCTCTGAGGCGAGATGCAGAGCAGTGCAGGTCTACACCCAAATTGTATCACAAAAGACAGAAACTCCAACAATTTGCATGTCAACACAAGATTCAACCGAAGATGGTGTGGAGCTGAAAGACAATCGATTGACCATTTAAAACAAATCTGCATCCAAACACCCACATGTAAATTTTGTTTCACAGGAACAAAGACGATAACAGACGCTATTCAGAGTGGGCACTTGAAACCCACAGGGTAAGGCATGAATGAGACAAAGCAATGCAAATGCCTGCACTACACGAAAGGGCTTGGTGAATGCAATGTCTGGCGAACACCATGATTCACTGGTACCTGATGAATGCAGTCAGGAAATTACTCACAATTCTATTTTTCCACTAACTAATAACATGCATGACTCTTCTTTTAACAAACTAATACAGTTCTATGACTGCAAATATCAAAACCACCAATTGGAGCACAATTATCTAAATGTACAAGGTGTACACTTACATTGATCATTTAGCTGACACTTTTATCCAAAGCGACTTACAGGTTCTGTGCGACAGGTCACCAGGAAGGGCAACTCTATCAGCTGAGTAACAATGTTCATCAAAGTGTTGAGTGCCACAGTGTAGGTTCGTTTTATTGGGACGAGTGCATGACAGTAAGGTTAGTTAGGGTTAGATGACAAAACGAATGATTGTTTTTCATGCAAAATTAACTGGCTGCCTAGATTTTTATGTTTTTTCCCCATGCTAATATGATGAGCCACACTGAGATGTGAAGAACGCCAGAGAAGTCATGGCGAGGTAAGTATCCTGAAGCACACCAGCGTACGCGGCCTGAGGTAAGGTCAACTTCAATTTAACATCACAGACTATGAAGATAAAGAGCTATTTTGTCTGATTCAAGACTTTGGCCATTCATTTACAATTTTATTTAAAGCCTAATGCTGTAAGATCTAGTTAGATACAAGATCTGATAGATTATAGTGAATATGACCTTCTTGGCATAAGGACTCACTGCTAATGCAATTGGCTTGCATTTCCTATTTCAATTAAGTGATTTTATTTACAATGAATTGATGTAACCCTAAATGAGTTTCCTCTTTAGCAGAAAGGCGTTGAAACATTTATGTGAGGAGGTTTTCTAAGGCAGTTTTCATCATCCTCAGATCATAAATTGGTGAGAGGACAGGACGAGTGAGACGACGCGTGACCAGAACCACGAACGACGGCGGGACCAGGCAAGGAGGAACACAACCCAGAGACCAGGGCGACCCACGGCAACAGAGGGCCACGAGGGACGCCGCCAAAGAGCTACGGACACAACCTGAGAGAGCCGCCATCCAACCCAGCCCACACGACAGACGTCCCCAAAGGAAGGGGAGCAGACACAGAAAGGACGACATGCTGCGCCACCCCGGCAGCCTACGACAGACCAAGGCCATGTGTATCTCCACCATCCGTGTGAGAGAGAGCATCCGGCAAACCTTCGCCCTCCACTAAGCGGTACCGCGATAACAAGGAACGGAAGGCCGACCATGTCTCTGGGCCTGATAAAGGCCAAGCGTGAGCACAGCAGCAGATGAAGAGCAACACAGGCTCCGGGAGGGGAAACTACAGCGTCCCCGTGGACGACCACCCCACTACTCCCAATAACCCTGTGACCTGTGACGAGATACACAAGGAGTGGATGGCGACCTGAACACACGAGAAACGCCTAACACTTGCAGTAAAACAGGCCTAGCACATAATTTGTCCACATTGTTATTTTTTTTTAGATTATTGACTTACTGTCTGGCGCTGCCACACGACAGACTCACAGAAACATCAACTGAATGTACAATACATTCAACACACATCAAGACCACCACAGAAGAACACACCCCTGGCAGAGAACAGCTTGTCAACAGCGAAGTGACAACTGTCAGATTCACAAACAAGAACTGTTTCACAAAGTTCATATGTATCTGGAAAATTATTAACTAAGAATATGATGAAATACAATCAGTAAGATTGCATTAACCAATTTTATAATAACAATAAGGAATGATCACAGAGTCACATTGCAAATTATATTGTTAAACAGGGCAGAACCAGTTGGTTTGTTCCAAGACACCAAGTTTTGTTTTGACCATTGATAGTATGCAATAAAGAATAAAATAATGAAAGATAAAAACTGTAAATTTAATTTTGATAGTGTGACTATAAGTAATGTAGAACATATGTTAAGTACCACTAAAAACAAACCACCAGGTGTTGACGGTCTTGATGGGAAACTTCTGAAATTGGTCCCTGATTTAATTGCCCCTGCTATCTGTCATATTATAAATCAATCCTTTAGTGAATGTTTGTATCCGCAACAGTGGAAAACTGCCAAAGTAAAACCACTGCCAAAAAATTTGAAATTGCCATTCTCAGGATCTAATAGTTGTCCCATAAGTTTACTGTCAGTTTTAAGTAAACTGATGGAAAGAATAGTAAGTGAACAGATTAAATGCTACTTTTCTTTTAACACATTGACCACTGATTTTCAACATGCATATCGTGAAGGACATTCAACAGCGACTGCTTTAACCCAAATGACGGATGATTGGCTGAAAGAGATAGATAAAAAGAAAATGGTTGGAGCTGTCTTGCTTGATTTTACTGCAGCATTCGACATCATAGATCACAAATTCTTACTTAAAAAACTTGAATGTTACGGTTTCTCCTCATCTGCACTATCTTGGATGCAAACTTATTTAGCAAACCGGAAACAAATAGTTTTTTTTAATGGGAGTTACTCAGAAGTTAAAACGGTAAGGTGTGGAGTACCCCAAGGAAGTTGCCTTGGGCCTTTGCTCTACACCATATTTACAAATGACATGCCTCTTGTCCTAAATAAGTCCTATATTTCTATGTATGCGGATGATTCAACGATTTACACATCAGCCTCAACAGCCAATGAATTAAATACGGTCCTAAAGGCAGAGTTGCAATCAGTGATGGAATGGATAAAGAATAACAAACTAGTTCTAAACATATCAAAGACAAGTAGCATTATTTTCGGTTCAAACCATACTCTAAGAACGAACCCAGTCTTGAAACTTTTGATAAGTGATGTGGTAATTAATCAAGTCCAGGAGACTAAACTCCTAGGGGTAACATTAGACAGTAAATTGTCATGGTCACACCATATAAACAATATAGTAGTGAAAATGGGAAGAGGGATTTCTGTTGTTAAAAGATGTGCTCATTTGTTACCACTAAATTCTATCAAACAGGTAATTCAAGCTCTGGTTTTGTCAAATCTTGACTATTGTCCTGCAGTATGGTCGAATGTAACGACGAATAAACTGAAAAAATTACAAATGGTACAAAACAAAGCAGCACGTACAGCGCTTCGCTGTGAGTACAGAACTAATGTTGCAGCGATGCACAGTTGTTTAACTTGGTTACTTGTCAAACATAAATGACTCTGCTCACTCCTTGTATTCACTAGGAATATTCTTGTTACAAAGATCCCCTCAATTTTATATAACAATTTATCTATAAGTCTTGACAGACACAACCATTCCACCAGACATGCTTCTGCACGAGGTTTTACACTTCCAAAAGTGAGGTCGAATGCAATGAAGCGAACTGTCATGTTCCGTGGTATGCAGGAATGGAACTCTCTTCCCAGACATGTTAAGCAGGAGAATAGTAAATGTCGTTTCAAAATCGTGGTAAAACAACATTTTCAACCAAAGAAATTGACATTCCCTAATAGATTGTGTGTACATAAATGAAAATGTATGTGTCTGATAAAGGGATAGGTATATATGGATGAAAAGACATGTGTCTGATAGGGATATATTATTAAAATATTGTATAATTGGCTGAACATAGATAATGTATGTAAAATCTAAATAGTATATTATGCTGTATTGTCTTATGAATTAATTATGAGTAGGTATTATTGTATTGTATTATGAATTCATAAGGCGTATATATTGTTATATTGTATTATGAATTTGATTAGGGTTTTTATTGTTGTTTTAATTGTCTGTATGACATGTAAATGTTGTGAGTGTATAAGTCTGTAACTGTATTTTATGTGTTATGGACCCCAGGAAGAATAGCCCCAGCACTGCTGTGGCTAATGGGGATCCAAATAAACTTAAACTTAAACCACAGAACAATGCATAACGATTATCATAATCACCTTTTATATCAGTTTTTTATACAAACCACTAGGTTAACGGTTTTTACATGTTTTTAATGGTCTGCAAAGACAATTGTCCTTATACATTAGCCACTAGGTTAATGCCTAATTGTAAATCCTATTCCTGATAATTATGCACACGATTTTGTGTTTTCACCCTGTGCACTCTGACCACACAGAGACAGGGTCCACATGTGTTCAATTCGTTTATTAATATGTATGTGTGCGACCATGATCTTATGTGGTTAAATGGTTGAGTATTAATGAGCTTAACTCCCATAGATATTATCATGAAGACACATAGTTACCACTTAAATGTCTGAGTCACGACATGAACGACTGGAGGTATGCCAGATATGTGCACAGCTATAGCTTCTAATGAGTATGTTAATTGTTGTTTGATATCAGAGTTGAGGACCACTCATTGATATAGGTATTTGAGTGGCTAAATCAGACCATTATTAATAAAAGAAAAGGGTGATATTCCCACATCTCTGATATCAAAATAACACAGACTTTAGTCCAGTCAATCATGTCTGTAAATAGTTCTATTTTAAACTGTTATGCCAACCAACAGATCACATTGGCCAACATTTTCATTATTTTAATTGTTTTCTATTTCATTCATTATCTGATAACCGATGGATTACATCGATCCCAGTCTTTTACCATATCTATTCACTCTTCAATATTTTACCTGTTCCAAATAATCCTGGTATAATATATATTAATCTCACCCACATTATGAAGAGAAAAGTGAGTAACTGTGGAATAATATATTGATTCCCCAACTCTCTCATGTAAAGACATCCCCCAATACATTAATCTCACCCACATTATAATAGAGAAAAGTGAGAAACTGTGGAATAATATAAATGCCCTCATGTAAAGACATTCCCCTCCCCTTTCTCCCCAATCCTGTCCCCCCCCCCATTTTACCTATCAAATGGGACCACCTCCCCCCCCCCCTTTTAACTATATAATACTCCTCCCAACAACATTCCAGGTCTCTTTTACCTGGGTCATTTCAGCTGATCACCTGGGGCGAGAGCCTCAGCCATTCTCTCTATGTACTATGTATATTTCTATCTGTTTGGTTAATAAACCTTTGTTATTATCCAAACCTCGGTTGACTGAGAACATTCTTCTTCAGGATATCCACGAATATCCCACAATTGCCTCAGTCACTTCAGAGATGGTTATAGGCGTGCCTAACTCTTCAGCCTCCGCTTTATTCGCTTGAGGGTACTTGAGAGACTTGAGGGGGTTTGGGCGATCCCAGTCCTGCTGTGAAGATTCCGACGTGTAAAGTTTGGAATAATAGTCAGAGAAAATTTCAGAAATTTCCGTAGGGTCTGTTGTAGTGACACCTAATTGGGATTTTATCCTGGGAATCAGTCTAGAGGCACTCACCACTCGTGCTTGGTATGCAAGTAATTTTCCGGCCTTATCCCCCTGTTCGAAAAAACTTTGCTTGGTGTGCAAGAGTAGTCTCTCGATCTTACTAGTTGAGAGCAAGTCATATTGTGATTGGAGCTGGAGTTGTTTCTTGTATAGAGCAGGAGTTGGTTTAGATGAATACTGGATGTCCAATCGTTTAATCTCATCTGATATATCCGTTAATTTGGATTGTTCCTGCTTCCCAAAATGAGAGGTAAAGGAGATGGCCTGTCCGCGGAGATATGGCTTAAAGGCCTCCCAGAGCATGTCACTGCCAACTTCAGGTGTGTCGTTTATCTCAAAGAAGACTTTTATTTGTGCATGGATAAAATCCTTAAATTCAGGTTCAGATAGTAAGTGGGAATTGAATCTCCAAAATTTAGAGGGTTTTCTACCCTGGGGGAAGTTAATTTCAATGGATGTCGGGGCATGATCGGAAATGACTATACTATGGTACTTAGTAGCGACTACATTATGTAGTAGTTTTTCATCTAGCAAAAAGAAGCCTATCCTCGAATACGTGTGGTGGACATGGGAGAAGAAGGAGAAAAGTTTATCGGTAGGACATTTTGCTCTCCAAGGGTCTATAAGGCCAAGTTGTTCCATATGAAATTTCAGGATGTTCGCTGCTTTGGAGATGGTAGTTCGTCTATCCGAGGACCTATCCAATTCTACGTTTTGGACCTGGTTAAAGTCTCCTCCGATAATTATGTGATGATCATTAAGGTTAGGTATCGAGGAAAATAAGTTAGACACAAATTTATCATTGTCCCAATTTGGCGCATATATTGAGGCCAAAACCACTGGAATGTTTTGTAGCCTGCCCGACACTATAACAAATCGTCCGTCAAGATCAGTTAGAATAGTGGCAGGCTTGAAGGGTACATCCCTATGTATAATGATTGCAGCTCCCCTGGCTTTTGCTGAGAATTTAGAATGAAAAACATGTCCCATCCATGCTCTCTTAATGCGGGGGATATCTGAGGTGCAGATGTGTGTCTCCTGTAAAAAACAAAGGTCACCCTTGAGGTGTCGTAGATGGTTAAGTACCTTATTAGCCTTGATAGAGCTATTCATCCCTTTGACATTCCATGAGACGAAACGGATGTTCCTGCCCGTCACTGCCATGTTCTGTCAAGTATATACATACCTGAGTTGAGAAGATAAAACATTAGAAGAGAGGAGAAAGGTAGAGGGGGATAGAGAAAAGGGGGGGGGGGGGGAGAGTTGACGCACACACATACACCCACACAACCATACACAACCATACTCACCCGGGGGTACATCCCTTGGTCCCTATGGGAACAGCAACAGCATCTGTATCTCTCAGGAATGGATACTTTCCTTCCGGTGGAGACTTCATCCTCACTCCCCTTTTCCCCCCTCTCCCATCAATTTCGAAAAGCCTCCAATATGGTTACGTATAAACCTTTAAATTGTGTTAAAAGAACATTCGAACTGCCAGAGAAACAAGAAATAAAAGCCAAAACAACAAAAGGGATGCTTAAATTAAAAAATTAAAGACTGGGATAAAAATGAAAGATACTTGCAACACAACTCGGGGCTTATCCATTAGAGATTAGACATAAAAGCGCTACCAATGACTCCCAATAAGGAGTGTGGCCCATAGAAAGTTAAGAGTGGAAACCGAGGCGTTACAGTGTGTGTAGGTCAGCCTATAATTCAGTGGACCTGGGCACAGCCCGCCTCCAACCTACAGCAGCTCGGGGAGTGTGTCTTTAGCCCCTGCTACCAAGCCCACTAGGGATATAAAGATTGCAAAACCAAAACATAGTTGAAAAAGAGGTGCCACTCTCCTCTTTTCTCTTCCCCCCTTTCTCCTTCTGCCTATTTAAAAAACAAAAAATTATATACATACATTTAAAGAGTAAAATATTAATAAACATGAGGTATATGCAGCTACAGGGGTTACACAATTCAGGGACCTCACAATGTACCTAAAATATGTATAGGGAGGTAATATGGTTAGTCACATTCGGCAGTGTCAGAGACCTATACCTTAAGACAGTAAAAAGAAGCGTGTGCAAATTGAATTGGTTCAGTCAGTACCTTAGGTGCTTCTTGAAACCTGCATACACAACCCCCACTACCCAATAGATACTATCCGGTTTATGTGTATTGAGACACTCAAATATTAAGAGGAGCATGTGCACCCTGAATATGCTTACCCTGCATAAAGAGTCATATGTATATAAGTAAATACATACAAAAGAAAAGACAAATTAAGTTAAGAAAAAAAGGGGAAAAGATTATATACATATATAAAAATAGAATTAAAAAAAGAAGGGGGGGGGGGGGCAAAAACAAAAAATACAAAATAGGGAGCAGAAGAAAACGGCACACAATCATTCACAAGGTCATGGCTATAGCAACCTGGTTGGCACAGGGTTCCTTTTGAAGGAGTCCCTCCGATTGAAATAACAATAGTCCCCTTCTGAGGCATTGGCGGACAATTTATAGTGGCTGAGCACTATAATAATATAGCCAAGGTCCACAAGTTCAGCCGAACACTCAGTACGTCGTAATCATGTCTAATGCTGTTGGCGTTGGTTTCAGCTGTCCCCGAGTGTCCGTTGGGCCTAGGTAAATGGCCTAGTAAATTCAGGCCCAGTCTCTGCGCATTGAGTACTCCTAACGCGTACATATAGAACCTTCATTATCCTATCAAACCGATCCATTCTGTTTATTTAGCAGCCCTTAAACAGAGGAAACGTCTACAGTTTGAATGAGAGAGAGACATATGTAAGATAAGGGCTATCAAAGAATAATGAAAAAAAGCAAAAAGGCGTTAGAAATACGGGCAAAATATAATCCGCGTCGGCTGTTTGGGAAGCATAGAGTTCAGTTTCAGAAGCCAGTCCGCTTAATGTCAATAGCATCCCCCCATGAGGTCTAATTATCAGGTCTAACGCAGTCGACCAATGTAGCCCAACCAATGTCTATAAATTCAGTCTCGCATTCTACATTCATTGTTCATTGTTCATTGCTCCCGGCATCAGATTAACTTACCACTGGGTATACGTTGGGTAGCCGTCCACGCTAGGCTAACTTGGCCTTGAGGTACGCTTCGGCATCCCCAACAGACGTGAAGCGTATTCTGTCCCCGCTCTCTTCCGTAATCATCAGTTTAGCAGGGTAGTGGAGACTAGGCCTCAGCCCCCGCTTGTAAAGTAGTGCCATCACATCGCGGTACGGTGCTCGCTGTTCCAACACAGCCGGGGTATAATCCTCGTAGAAAGCAATTTGTTGACCGTCGTATAGCACCTCCGCTCTTCTCTTCCTGGCCTCCCGAATCACCTGTTCTTTAGTTTGATAGTTATGAAACCTGATGATAACGGGCCTAGGCTTTTCACCCTGCTTCGGTTTAGCTGCCAGAGACCCGTGTGCGCGGTCCAATTCTGGAGGGTTAGAGAGGGTCTCTGCCCCAAGAATTTGGGGTAAAAGGGTGGCGAAGAAGGATGTTGGTCTCGGGCCCTCAATCTGTTCTGATAGTCCAATGATCCGAAGGTTGTTACGTCGCCCTCGAGCCTCGAGGTCCTCCGCCTTAGCCTTTAGCACTGCATGGCCGGCCCTCAGATCCGCACATGTAGCCTCCAACGACGTCATTCTTTCGCTTACAGATTCTGCATTCTCCTCCAGGGAATCGACCCGCTGTGCATTGTCGGCCACGTCCGTTTTCATTTGGTCAAGTTTATCTTCCAAAGCGGTAATGGCTTTTCTGAACTCGGTGGTCATAGCCTCTTTGTGGCTTTCAAGCAGGGCGGCCAGCCAGGCCTTGCTAAAAGTATCGTCAGCCTCTTCCTCGTTCGGAACATCGCCCCGTTTTGGTCTTGGAGTCTTGGATGTCATCTTTGTGACAATAAATACTTAGTTAGCTATATCGATGTTAGCATATAAACAAGAATTGTGAGGTTTTGGAGTCTTAAAACATAGTAATTAAAAAAACATGAGGGAGAGAGGGAAAAACGCATCCTACTCACTGCTCACCATACCGGAAGTCACCTATTTATACAATTTGAACCTCAGACGAAGAAGTTCAAGTTTCTTTTATTGCCACACGGCCAGGCCGGTGGAATTTGAGCACGGTGCAGGTGGTAGCTGCGACAATACACCACATGGATGATGGAACACAACATAACATCAACAACAACATAACATAACATAACATAACATAACATGCATAACATAACATAACAGCAGGGGGTGAAATTAGGATGAGTTGGAGTTGAGTAATTGTATGGCCTTGGGGAAGAAACTGTTGTTGAACCTAACCGTGCGGCTACCTAGTGACCTAAACCTTCTACCAGAGGGGAGGAGTTGGAAGAGGTGATGAGCTGGGTGCAGGGGGTCACTGATGATTTTGTGTGCGCGTGTGATGGTGTGATGTTTGTGTATGGAGTCCAGGGTGGGGAGTGTGCAGTTGATGATTTTGGATGCCCTAACGATGATCCTGTCTAGTCTGTGTAGTGTGTGTTTGGGTGTGTTGCCGTACCAAACAGTGATGGAGAGTGAAATGATGTTTTGTATGATAGCTGTGTAAAATTGAATCATTAACGTCTTCCTGACCCTGTACTTCCTGAGTTGTCTTAAATGAAATAATCTTTGGTTGGCTGTTTTAAGTAAATGAGTGGTGTGATGGTCCCAGTTAAGTTTGTTGCTGATGTGTGTTCCTAAGTATTTGAATGTGTCTGTGGCTGAAATGAGTTGGTTATTGATGAGCATGGGTGTTTTGGTGGGTGTGATTTTGCGAAAGTCAATAATGAGTTCCACGGTCTTGTTTTCATTGAGTAACAGGTTATGTTCTTTGCACCATGTGAGTGTTCGCTCCACCTCCAGCCGGTAGTCATCCTCCTTGTTGTTGGAGATCAACCCTAGGATGGTGGTGTCGTCCGCGTATTTAAGGGTTTTGACTGAGGGGGATGCTGAACGGAGGTTGTTAGTGTAGAGGGAAAAAAGCCACGGGGAGAGAACACACCCCTGTGGTACCCCAATGTTGGTGGTCAGAGGGAGAGAGGTGAGGTTGTTGTAGCGGACTACCTGTTTGCGGCCCTTCAGTGTGTCCAGCAACCAGAAACAGAGGGAGGGGGCAATGTTCATGTTGGTCAGGGTTTGGAACAGTATGAGGGGGTCGATGGTGTTGAAGGCACTGCTGAAGTCAATAAAGAGTATCCGGGCGTAACTGTTTTTGGTCTCCAGATGCTGGAGGGTGTAGTGCAGTGCCAGGTTGACTGCATCATCAGTAGACCGGTTTGTGCGATAGGCGAATTGTAGAGGGTCCATCAGGGGGGATGTGAGTGTTTTTAAAACTGACAGGACTATGCGTTCCAGCACCTTCATGGCTACTGCCGTCAAGGCCACGGGTCTATAGTCATTAAGGCTAGATATTTTTCCTTTCTTGGGTATGGGGATGATGATGGATTGTTTGAAGAGGGCTGGGATCTGCATTTGCTGGAGTGAGGTGGTGAAAATGCCAGTGTGATGCCACCTCAGAAGAAGAACCAGTCACATCCACCTCAGAAGAAGAACCAGTCACATCCACCTCAGAAGAAGAACCAGTCACATCCACCTCAGAAGAAGAACCAGTCACATCCACCTCAGAAGAAGAACCAGTCACATCCACCTCAGAAGAAGAACCAGTCACATCCACCTCAGAAGAAGAACCATCCACCTCAGAAGAAGAACCAGTCACATCCACCTCAGAAGAACCAGTCACATCCACCTCAGAAGAAGAACCATCCACCTCAGAAGAAGAACCAGTCACATCCACCTCAGAAGAAGAACCAGTCGCATCTACCTCAGAAGAAGAACCAGTCACATCCACCTCAGAAGAAGAACCAGTCACATCCACCTCAGAAGAAGAACCAGTCACATCCACCTCAGAAGAAGAACCAGTCACATCCACCTCAGAAGAAGAACCAGTCACATCCACCTCAGAAGAAGAACCAGTCACATCCACCTCAGAAGAAGAACCAGTCACATCCACCTCAGAAGAAGAACCAGTCACATCCACCTCAGAAGAAGAACCAGTCACATCCACCTCAGAAGAAGAACCAGTCACATCCACCTCAGAAGAAGAACCAGTCACATCCACCTCAGAAGAAGAACCAGTCACATCCACCTCAGAAGAAGAACCAGTCACATCCACCTCAGAAGAAGAACCAGTCACATCCACCTCAGAAGAACCAGTCACATCCACCTCAGAAGAAGAACCAGTCACATCCACCTCAGAAGAAGAACCAGTCACATCCACCTCAGAAGAAGAACCAGTCACATCCACCTCAGAAGAAGAACCAGTCACATCCACACTCCAAGTGACATGGACTACAAACACATGGGCTTGTCAAATGGCCAACGGGAGTTGTATGGTTTCTTCACTGTAAGGGTTAAATTATATTTGAGGACTGATGTTAAAATAGCTTGCCCGTCATATGGATACTATTAATGACGTTGCCACTGTTATTTTCCTGTTACATTTCTAAATGGACCCATCTCGAACACCGCCCTCGTTCCTTGATCCTCCAATCGCAACTGTTGCTTCTCGAAGCAAGGCAGCTGTGATTGGAGGATCAAGAAAAGGCGGCAGGGTTTGAGACAGGGGTCAACTTGAATCACTGTCCAGTCACGTTGTGACCCGTGGCCCTGCGCCTAGCACGTCAGCCGATATTGGTCCTGCGCGTCAAAACGCTTCGGACACTCCTGTTCTACGGAACAATGTTACACATCTGTAACACGGATGAGGAGAATAAATACAGGATCTGCAAGACGAGGGGAAAAGTGCGAGGATGAGCGCGGACCGCGGACGCTTCTGTTAAAAGGTACAGTGTATTCCTAGTGACAGAGGACTATCTGTGAGGCTGCTGTCTCCCACTTCAATAACCCCGTCTCTCATTTTGTCCTCAGACTACAGGTTAATAGAACCAGGTACTGGTGCAGCCGGGCACAAAGCACAGCCCAGAGACGACTCATTACTTCCTCATTAAATATACACACACAGGGCGCACACACACACACACACACACACACACACACACACACACACACACACACACACACACACACACACACACACACACACACACACACACACACACACACACACACACACACACACACACACACACACACACACACACACACACACACACACACACACACACACACACACACACACACACACACACACACACACACACACACACACACACACACACACACACACACACACACACACACACACCAACCACAATTCCAGAAATAGCCTAACCTTCTCCCCCATCCCGCCCTGCTGAGACGGATGGTATCTCAGTTATGGATATAATTGACCATATTCACACAGCAACTTATGTCACGGGATTCTTTCTGTTCCTAACAGCACCATGAACACCACACCCTCCTGAGTCTCTAAGGAAGACAGTTCATTCTTATGTGCGTTCGCTTCTTCAGTAAACATTGTCGAAGCAGTTTTCTTATCAGTCCTGGACTAGGGTGATGTAATTTATAGGCATGCTGCGACCTCCACCCTTAAATCCTTGGACTCTGTATATCACTCTGCCCTCAAATTCATCACTAATGATAGATACAACACTCATCACTGTGTCCTTTATGAGAAGGTTGGTTGGTCCTCGCTGATGGAGAGGCGCAAAAAACACTGGTATTTGTTCATTTCTAAGGCCCTTATTGATAAGCTACCTCCTTATACTACATAGTTATTGGTACGCTACCTCCTTATACTACATAGTTATTGGTAAGCTACCTCCTTATAGTACATCATTATTGGAATGGGATTTTGGTACTTATGGAACCCGTTCTAGTGAGTGGCTGGTCCTTAACACTTTCAATGCCCAAAACGTGATAAGACGTTTTATCAGCCCAATGCCTGAATGCCCACGACGACAATTATCGCTTTATTCTTTTATTAGCGATCTGAATTCATATTTCATCAACCGAGTCTCCCGTTGGTATGCAGCCCCTGTAGGAGCTCAGATGTGAAAAAACCGCCCCCTATCGTCTCCCAGATGGTAATGCACCCTTTTGGAATGGACTCAATGAAAATGGATACATTTGTACAGTATGTAGCGTTGGATCAATAAAAGCGATCGATTTTTGGAATGGCGATCAGGAATTGGAATGATCTTTTTGGAGAACATCTGATCTGAGGTAAGGAATCTATTTTACAAGTCCTGTCTTGGGATAATCAGAGTTGTATTCGCTGAGATCTCAGCGTTCGCCCTATGTAATAATTCTGTTAATGTGACTGGAGTCTATAGACCCCCATCATCAGCCGATGTTAACTCTATTGATAGGATAGCAGAGTTACTATCTCAGTACTCAAATGTTGAACTGATAGTTCTAGGGGATTTTAATATTGATTGGCTTAGTAATGATTCAAACCATCTTAGAGACATTAGTAGTAGCATTGGCTTATCTCAGTTGGTTACTGAACCCACCAGGCCAAATCTAAAAGATTATTCTAGGTCAAGTATAATTGACTTAATGTTTTCTAATAAGACTGATAAAATTAGTGCTTGTGGTGTTTTTGAATTAGGTGTTAGTGATCACTGTCCTATAGCTTGTGTTAGAAACTCTCGATTAGAGAAATCACAGTCTCGCATTATTAACAAAAGGAATATGAAAAACTTTAGTGATCAGGCTTTTCTAATTGACCTATTCCATAGCGACATCCACTACACATTGGAGATTCCCGATGTCGAAGTAGCACTCAACTTTTTTTCAAAAACCTTTCTCTCAATTGCTAATAAACATGCACCTTATAAAAGGCTTAGAATAAAAAATAGATTAATCCCTTGGTTCACACCTGAATTATCTGCCTTGCTTAAGGAGAGAGATAGAGCCTGGTCACTTGCCAGACGCTCTGGTGGTCACACTGGGCAGCATTTAGACGGCTCAGAAATGAATGTACAGCATCTGTGAGAACGGCTAAAGTTGAGTATCACTTAGAACTAGTAACCAGCTCCTACTCAGATCCTGCTAAATTTTGGAAGGCGGTGAATTTAAATAAGACCAGAACCACAATTTCCCTCCCTACAGAGATTAGAAAGGGTGAATCCTTGATCTCGGAACAAAAAGAGGTCTGTTTAGCCATAAACCAACATTTTATTGAAGCTGGTCATCTATTTGAGAATAGCCATGTAGGGCCACCAGGTGGACAGGATCAGGAGCCCTGTACATTCCCTGTGCAGATGGGACATGATTTTCAGTTTAATTTACAACCCTTGTCTGTAAACTCGGTTCTTGAGGCACTTCAAGCCATTGATACCAGGAAATCAACTGGAGAGGATGGGTTGGATCCTTTTTTCCTCAAACTAGCTGCACCATTGGTTTCAAAGCCAATAACACACATATTTAATCTTTCACTACTAACAGGTGTGGTTCCTGTTGCCTGGAAAACAGCCCATGTGACCCCCTTGCATAAAGGGGGGGATAAAAGTGACCTAAATAATTACAGACCAATCTCCAAGTTATCCTGTCTAGCAAAAATCCTGGAGTCATTGGTAAACAACCAACTTAAAACATTCATCACAAAACACTCTATATTAAACCCACACCAATCTGGTTTTAGAGAAAAACACAGTACAATCTCGGCGGCTACTGTAGTTATAAATGACATTGTATCAGCCCTTGACAAAGGAAAGCATTGTGCTGCCCTGTTTGTAGATTTGTCTAAGGCGTTTGATACTGTTGACCACCTTCTCCTCTTACAAAGATTGCAGAGTGTTGGCTTTGATACAGGTGCTTGCAGTTGGTTTCAAAACTATTTAACAGAAAGATTTCAGTGTGTGAAAATGGGAAATGCCCAATCAGAGCTTCTACCCATCACAAAAGGTGTTCCACAGGGATCAATCCTCGGCCCGGTCTTATTTACCATTTATATGAATAATATTGTCTCATCTCTGAGCAGCTGTCAAAGCCACCTTTACGCGGATGACACAGTTCTCTATTGTACTGCTGATTCTGTGCAACTGGCCACTAAATATTTACAACTCTCCTTTGACGCCCTGCAAGATGCACTTATTAGTCTAAAATTGGTGCTTAATGCCAGTAAAACTAAATTCATGTTGTTTTCCAAAGCCAAAAATATTGTTTATAGTGACTTGCATATATCGACTCTGAACAGTTCTTATATCGAGAGAGTTTCAGAATACAAATACCTTGGTATTTGGATTGATGAAGGACTTACATTTAAATATCATGTGGGCGTTCTCGCCAGTAAATTACGGAAAAAGATTGGCTTTTTGTATAGAAATAGAGCCAACTTCCCTATGATTAGTAGAAAGAGAGTTGTTGAAGCAGTATTCCTATCTGTTTTGGATTACGGAGATGTGATTTATAGACATGCAGCGGCTTCCACTCTTAAGCCCTTAGACTCTGTTTACCATTCAGCCATTAGATTTATCACCGGTGATAGTTATGGTACTCACCATTGTATCCTATATAATAAGGTCGGGTGGGCCTCTCTGGCAGAGAGACGTAAGTTGCATTGCAATCTTTTTATCTATAAAGCCATAATTAGAGATTGTCCAAATTATATTAGTTCTTTATTGGAATGGACCACTGGACCCTGTCGTACACGATCCAGTTTTTGGCTTACACTTAGAGTGCCTAGAGTTTGTACTGAACTTGGTAGATCTGCTTTTGGCTTTTTTGCCCCTACATCATGGAATACCCTGCAGGAAACACTGAAACTAGACACTCTAGTGTCTATGGGTCGGTTTAGAACCTTAATGACCAATCAGGTCACCACAATATGTAATTGTTTTTAAATTATTACCTCTGTTTTAATTTTGAGCTATTTTATTCTTTTTAAAAGATTTTTTATTATTTTTTTTTAATGTATTTTAAAATGTGCTCTCAATTATTCTGATTGTCTGATGTCTTTATATTTATGAACACACTGTGACACTTGTGTATGTAACATCTCGACGGCACTGTAAATGAGTTTAATTACTCAGTGTATTATCGAGTATAAATAAAGATTGAATGAATGTGTGTGTGTGTGTGTGTGTGGGCGATCGCTTTGAGGAAATCAGAGAATCGATTTTTCAGATTGCCTATATAGCGTGCATACGTACACATATACTATCGATAATCTAGCGTTTATTTGAAAACGATTCATAAATAGGCCGAAAAATGACAATGTTTTTGTGTATTCTAGAATATTCCGGTAAAGGGCGATTATCATGGAATTTTTATATTTTCCTTGAAAACGAGGGCTTTTCAAAATGCTATCAAACGAAAATGAACCGATAAAAAAACAATCCGCTTTGACAATGTTGACTGGAAAACAAGTCATTGATAAGCGACGGGCAGATTAGACACATAGCCATAATTTAAAACATAGATTAGGCGTTATTAACGCTAACATTGAAGTGGATGGTGGGCATTCAAGCGGTAAATCAAGATTAAGCTTGGGCTCTGAAAGTGTTAAGGTCCCCTGAGTTTTCTCAGAACAGGGTAAGTCTGGGCGCCCCAGTGGCGAACCACATAACGCGCTGAGTCACGGCACGGCCGACCCGGGTTCGATTCCCGATCCCGTCGTTATTTGTCGAATGTCTTCCCCCCACTCTGTCTCCCGTTTCACCTCTCTCTCTCTCTCTCTCTACTGGACTGCCCAGTAGAATAAAGCGATAAATGCTAAAAAATAAATCTTTACAAAGAACAGGGTAAATCTGCATTTTGCTATGATGCCCCTCTTGCTCATGGAATGAACTCCAACAGTCCTTAAAGCTTGAGCTTCTCCCCTCTGTTGCAGAGTTTAAAACCTCCAACCATTGTCAATCAAGTTGTACATGTTTTAATTTATTGTTATCCTTACTTGTCTTATTGTTATGATTTTATATGCTGTGTGATTTTATATACCTTTTTTTGCTCAACTCTGTATTTACACTCGACATGACTGTAAATGGGGGAAACCTCAGTTGCCTTTGAAAGAAATTAAATGTTTAAAGGTCCCATATTGAGGGGTGCCCTTGATTTGTCGCATGTCCTCCCCACATCTTCTTCCGTTCTCCCTCTCCTCTGTCGGTCTTGTATGGCCAAAAAATTAAGCTGTAAAAAATGCTAAAAACAAATCTTTAAAAAAAAAAGGTCCCATATTGGGAAAGACCCACCTCCTCGGTGCTTGTGCACGTACATTTGGGTCTCTGATGGACCCACTAACACTCAAACTGTGAAATACGACAAGCCGGTCGGATTTTGCACCCACCCCGTACCCACCCGTGCCTTTAAACGAGTCGCTTGGACCTCCGTCTTTACGTGATGTCATGCGAAAAAGCTCATTGCGACGGGTGTCCTTGACCCGCGTGTGTGCGTGTGAAACGCAGGTGTACAAAATGGCGGGTGAGTGGGGGGGGGGGGGGGGGGTTTCAACAAAAAACGTCAAAGACATGTGTATCTTACATCCAGTCTTACTTCGTCTTACCATTTCTCCAAAGTCTGAGGACTCAAAGTCGGACAGAACAGTGTCCACCTCCATCTGTGGACAGAGAGCAGATATAGACACAAGAAGGACATCAACTCATCTGTGGACAGAGAGCAGATATAGACACAAGAAGGACATCAACTCATCTGTGGACAGAGAGCAGATATAGACACAAGAAGGACATCAACTCATCTGTGGACAGAGAGCAGATATAGACACAAGAAGGACATCAACTCATCTGTGGACAGAGAGCAGATATAGACACAAGAAGGACATCAACTCATCTGTGGACAGAGAGCAGATATAGACACAAGAAGGACATCAACTCAGCAGGATGGCAGTAGGATGAATAAACATGTTCAACACAATACACTAGAGGGCAGCAACGGCCTGATTCCATGGTAACCAGCAAAATCACAAACTGATCTATAAATAGCTTGAGATGATATATATATAAAAAGAATAGTATAAAAGAATAGTGTAAAAGAATAGTATCACTCAAACTCTAGTAGTACCCAGCAAGTCATCACATAATTGACCTATCTCAAACCTCGCCCCCTTTTATTTTTCTTGCTGTGATTGGAGAATCAAGAAAAGAGGGTGGAGTTTGAGATAGGTCAATTGACCTATTCCACTATGATGTAAATAGATGAAGGCATTATTTCAGTAAATGCCACTCTCTCTCATAGGAAAGAACAGAAGCTGGGTTCAAATGAACCTTCGTACACTCATTTTAGTCTCAGTGATGTGAAGTGACCGAAACCATCTGGCAAACAGCCGTCGCAATAGCTGAAAATAACACAACCGCATTTTGTCTAGGAACACCCCTCCACGAGATGTTCTATTTACATAGCAACGCAACATAAGACAGTTTAATCTTAATATACACAAACACACACATACACATACACACACACACCTTGATCTCAGGAGGCAGGGTGAGCCAACGGACCGCCGGCAGTCCGTCCAGAAAGAGGGTCCCAGAGACATCAGGGAGCGGGGCAGATGAGCTGTCAGTCAAGCGAGAGGGCTGGATGAGCTGCTGGAAGAACAGGCAGAAGAAATGGTCCAGTCTGGGAGCATGGTCCGCCTGGCAGAACGCCCTGGGGAGGACAGCAAGAAGCCAGGCTCAGGTTGATGGATAGATTGGTGTGTGTGTGTGTGTTGTCGCTGGGTGGGTGGGGAAAAAAGAAGATGGAATGATTAACCCTTTTCACTACCTCACTACAGAAAGTTAACCTTTCACTACTGTGGGGCGACAGTGGCTCGGGAGGTAGAGCAGTCGTCTGGTTTTCCGAGAGGTTCCCGGTTCGATTCCCGCTCCTCCCGGGCAGCGTGTCGAAGTGTCCTTGAGCAAGACACTTAACCCCTAATTTCTCCTGATGAGCAGGTTGGCATCTTTCATGGTTGCTTCCACCGTGTCGGTATGCAAGTGAATGGGTGAAATGTGAGTAACAAAAAATTGTAAAGCGCTTTGGATAAAAGCACTATATAAATGCAGCCTTTCACTACCACACTACAGAAGGTTAACCTTTCACTACCACACTACAGAAGGTTAACCTTTCACTACCACACTACAGAAGGTTAACCTTTCACTACCACACTACAGAAGGTTAACCTTTCACTACCACACTACAGAAGGTTAACCTTTCACTACCACACTACAGAAGGTTAACCTTTCACTACCACACTACAGAAGGTTAACCTTTCACTACCACACTACAGAAGGTTAACCTTTCACTACCACACTACAGACGGTTAACCTTTCACTACCACTACAGGCGGTTAACCTTTCACTACCACACTACAGAAGGTTAACCTTTCACTACCACACTACAGAAGGTTAACCTTTCACTGCCACACTACAGAAGGTTAACCTTTCACTACCACACTACAGAAGGTTAACCTTTCACTACCACACTACAGACGGTTAACCTTTCACTACCACTACAGGCGGTTAACCTTTCACTACCACACTACAGAAGGTTAACCTTTCACTACCACACTACAGAAGGTTAACCTTTCACTACCACACTACAGAAGGTTAACCTTTCACTACCACACTACAGGTTAACCTTTCACTACCACACTACAGAAGGTTGACCATTTCACTACCACACTACAGGTTAACCTTTCACTACCACACTACAGAAGGTTGACCATTTCACTACCACTACAGAAGGTTAACCAAAAAAACAAACTTCAGACAGCTCAAAACAAATTAATGAGAGTAGTCCTTAAGCTACCTCCACGCACTCACCTAGGGCCAACTTTCTTTAGGCAACTAAACTGGCTTCCGGTCAATAAAAGGGTAATTCACATCAAATTAGGTCTCACACACAAGATAGTTCAAAATACAGGTCCGAAATATCTATCTAATTATTTTAATCGATTCCGTGACAATCATTCATACTAGAAGGAGCAGTACGGATTTTATTCTGCCAAAATGTACCTCCCTAATGGGCACAAATACTTTTTTATATTCTGCAGCACTGGAGTGGAACAAGCTTCCAGTGGCCCTGAAAAACATCGAAGAGGGGGGACGTTTTAGACGTGCCACAAAGAAATGGCTAGCCAGTGAAGTATAGAATAGCCACGTCTAGGAAGGAGAGGGTAGGGAGTGTTTTTATGGGGTTGCTATATGTTTTATTATGATGCTCTGTTTTTTATTATGATGATCTATGTTTTATTATGATGCTCTATGTTTTATTATGATGCTCTGTTTTAGTATGTTTTATTATGATGCTCTATGTTTATGATGTCTGTCCATGTCCAAAATAAGGGACCATGATGGAAATAAGTGCTTGCACTTTCTCATGTTTTTATCCCTTGGATGCCGTCTTTTACTCCACGATAAAAATTAATCAATCAATCAAACCTTTCACTACCACACTACAGAAGGTTAACCCTTTCACTACCACACTACAGAATGTTAACCCTTTCACTACCACACTACAAAAGGTTAACCCTTTCACTACCACACTACAAAAGGTTAACCCTTTCACTACCACTACAGACGGTTAACCCTTTCACTACCACTACAGACGGTTAACCCTTTCACTATCACACTACAGACGGTTAACTTGAAAAACACATGGGGCAGTATAATCCAAGCCTGGTTTATCCAGTCGTATGCTCAGTACTTCACATGCATGTTCGCTAAAACCTTTAGCGAACGAAAAGGCATGTTTGGTACTGAGCAATACAAGACTACTGATTATACTGGATTATACTGCACCATGTGTTTGAGAGTTTAATAATAATAATAATAATAATAATAATAATAATAATAATAATAATAATAATAATAATAATAATAATAATAATGGATTGGATTTATATAGCGCTCTTCGTGACACCCCAGTGACCCAAGAGCGCTTAGAGTCCATTATTCGTTCATACACAGTCATACCGGTGGTGGTAAGCTACAATTGCAGCCAGAGCTGCCCTGAGGCAGACTCACGGAAGCGTGGCGAATAATCATCGCCTACGGCCCCTCCGACCACCACCAACATTCACACATGCATACACATTCATACGAGGCAAGTAGGTTAAGTGTCTTGCCCAAGGACACAACGGCAGTGGGATGGACATGGGCTTGAGCGGGATTCGAACCACCAACCCTTCGATCATTGGACGACCCGCTCTACCCCTGAGCCACGCCGCCCCACTAGTTTGTAAACGGATGTTTTGTAATAGCTTTCCTGTTGTTAAATTCTGTTCAACGTGGAGGCTTGCGATAAAAACTAGGGATGTCCGAACAAATTCTGATTTTATTTATTGTCAAAAGTATGCATAATGTTGTGTTAATTCCACAACAAGAGATATGTAATGTTAATTACCTGAAATTATTCAGTTTTTTGAAACCCTGCATATATCGGTATCGGTTGATATCGATTGATATCGGTATCGGAAATTAAGAGTTGGACAATATCGGTATATCGGTAAAAAAGCCAATATCGAGCATCCCTAATAAAAACAAAGGTTTCTTCAGGAATGCAAGGCAACACAGGGTGAGTAATGGATATAGAGGAGCAGGGAGAGAGACAGGAAGACGGGTGGAGCGAGAGGAGCAGGGAGAAAGACAGGAAGACGGGTGGAGCGAGAGGAGCAGGGAGAGAGACAGGAAGACGGGTGGAGCGAGAGGAGCAGGGAGAGAGACAGGAAGACGGGTGGAGCGAGAGGAGCAGGGAAAGAGACAGGAAGACGGGTGGAGCGAGAGGAGCAGGGAGACAGGAAGACGGGTGGAGCGAGAGGAGCAGGGAGACAGGAAGACGGGTGGAGCGAGAGGAGCAGGGAGAGAGACAGGAAGACGGGTGGAGCGAGAGGAGCAGGGAGAGAGACAGGAAGACGGGTGGAGCGAGAGGAGCAGGGAAAGAGACAGGAAGACGGGTGGAGCGAGAGGAGCAGGGAGACAGGAAGACGGGTGGAGCGAGAGGAGCAGGGAGACAGGAAGACGGGTGGAGCGAGAGGAGCAGGGAGAGAGACAGGAAGACGGGTGGAGCGAGAGGAGCAGGGAGAGAGACAGGAAGACGGGTGGAGCGAGAGGAGCAGGGAGAGAGACAGGAAGACGGGTGGAGCGAGAGGAGCAGGGAAAGAGACAGGAAGACGGGTGGAGCGAGAGGAGCAGGGAGAGAGACAGGAAGACGGGTGGAGCGAGAGGAGCAGGGAGAGAGACAGGAAGACGGGTGGAGCGAGAGGAGCAGGGAGAGAGACAGGAAGACGGGTGGAGCGAGAGGAGCAGGGAGAGAGACAGGAAGACGGGTGGAGCGAGAGGAGCAGGGAGAGAGACAGGAAGACGGGTGGAGCGAGAGGAGCAGGGAGACAGGAAGACGGGTGGAGCGAGAGGAGCAGGGAGAGAGACAGGAAGACGGGTGGAGCGAGAGGAGCAGGGAGAGAGACAGGAAGACGGGTGGAGCGAGAGGAGCAGGGAGACAGGAAGACGGGTGGAGCGAGAGGAGCAGGGAGAGAGACAGGAAGACGGGTGGAGCGAGAGGAGCAGGGAGAGAGACAGGAAGACGGGTGGAGCGAGAGGAGCAGGGAGACAGGAAGACGGGTGGAGCGAGAGGAGCAGGGAGACAGGAAGACGGGTGGAGCGAGAGGAGCAGGGAGACAGGAAGACGGGTGGAGCGAGAGGAGCAGGGAGAGAGACAGGAAGACGGGTGGAGCGAGAGGAGCAGGGAGAGAGACAGGAAGACGGGTGGAGCGAGAGGAGCAGGGAGAGAGACAGGAAGACGGGTGGAGCGAGAGGAGCAGGGAGACAGGAAGACGGGTGGAGCGAGAGGAGCAGGGAGAGAGACAGGAAGACGGGTGGAGCGAGAGGAGCAGGGAGAGAGACAGGAAGACGGGTGGAGCGAGAGGAGCAGGGAGACAGGAAGACGGGTGGAGCGAGAGGAGCAGGGAGAGAGACAGGAAGACGGGTGGAGCGAGAGGAGCAGGGAGAGAGACAGGAAGACGGGTGGAGCGAGAGGAGCAGGGAGAGAGACAGGAAGACGGGTGGAGCGAGAGGAGCAGGGAGAGAGACAGGAAGACGGGTGGAGCGAGAGGAGCAGGGAGACAGGAAGACGGGTGGAGCGAGAGGAGCAGGGAGAGAGACAGGAAGACGGGTGGAGCGAGAGGAGCAGGGAGACAGGAAGACGGGTGGAGCGAGAGGAGCAGGGAGAGAGACAGGAAGACGGGTGGAGCGAGAGGAGCAGGGAAAGAGACAGGAAGACGGGTGGAGTGAGAGGAGCAGGGAGACAGGAAGACGGGTGGAGCGAGAGGAGCAGGGAGAGAGACAGGAATACGGGTGGAGCGAGAGGAGCAGGGAGACAGGAATACGGGTGGAGCGAGAGGAGCAGGGAGAGAGACAGGAAGACGGGTGGAGCGAGAGGAGCAGGGAGAGAGACAGGAAGACGGGTGGAGCGAGAGGAGCAGGGAGAGAGACAGGAAGACGGGTGGAGCGAGAGGAGCAGGGAGAGAGACAGGAAGACGGGTGGAGCGAGAGGAGCAGGGAAAGAGACAGGAAGACGGGTGGAGCGAGAGGAGCAGGGAGAGAGACAGGAAGACGGGTGGAGCGAGAGGAGAAGAGTAAGAGACAGGAAGACGGGTGGAGCGAGAGGAGCAGGGAGAGAGACAGGAAGACGGGTGGAGCGAGAGGAGCAGGGAGACAGGAAGACGGGTGGAGCGAGAGGAGCAGGGAAAGAGACAGGAAGACGGGTGGAGCGAGAGGAGCAGGGAGAGAGACAGGAAGACGGGTGGAGCGAGAGGAGCAGGGAGAGAGACAGGAAGACGGGTGGAGCGAGAGGAGCAGGGAAAGAGACAGGAAGACGGGTGGAGCGAGAGGAGCAGGGAGAGAGACAGGAAGACGGGTGGAGCGAGAGGAGCAGGGAGACAGGATGACGGGTGGAGCGAGAGGAGCAGGGAGACAGGAAGACGGGTGGAGCGAGAGGAGTAGGGAGACAGGAAGACGGGTGGAGCGAGAGGAGCAGGGAGACAGGAAGACGGGTGGAGCGAGAGGAGCAGGGAGAGAGACAGGAAGACGGGTGGAGCGAGAGGAGCAGGGAGACAGGAAGACGGGTGGAGCGAGAGGAGCAGGGAGAGAGACAGGAAGACGGGTGGAGCGAGAGGAGCAGGGAGACAGGAAGACGGGTGGAGCGAGAGGAGCAGGGAAAGAGACAGGAAGACGGGTGGAGCGAGAGGAGCAGGGAGACAGGAAGACGGGTGGAGCGAGAGGAGCAGGGAAAGAGACAGGAAGACGGGTGGAGCGAGAGGAGCAGGGAGAGAGACAGGAAGACGGGTGGAGCGAGAGGAGCAGGGAGAAAGACAGGAAGACGGGTGGAGCGAGAGGAGCAGGGAGACAGGAAGACGGGTGGAGCGAGAGGAGCAGGGAGAGAGACAGGAAGACGGGTGGAGCGAGAGGAGCAGGGAAAGAGACAGGAAGACGGGTGGAGCGAGAGGAGCAGGGAGACAGGAAGACGGGTGGAGCGAGAGGAGCAGGGAAAGAGACAGGAAGACGGGTGGAGCGAGAGGAGCAGGGAGAGAGACAGGAAGACGGGTGGAGCGAGAGGAGCAGGGAGAGAGACAGGAAGACGGGTGGAGCGAGAGGAGCAGGGAGACAGGAAGACGGGTGGAGCGAGAGGAGCAGGGAGAGAGACAGGAAGACGGGTGGAGCGAGAGGAGCAGGGAGAGAGACAGGAAGACGGGTGGAGCGAGAGGAGCAGGGAGAGAGACAGGAAGACGGGTGGAGCGAGAGGAGCAGGGAGAGAGACAGGAAGACGGGTGGAGCGAGAGGAGCAGGGAGACAGGAAGACGGGTGGAGCGAGAGGAGCAGGGAGAGAGACAGGAAGACGGGTGGAGCGAGAGGAGCAGGGAGACAGGAAGACGGGTGGAGCGAGAGGAGCAGGGAGACAGGAAGACGGGTGGAGCGAGAGGAGCAGGGAGAGAGACAGGAAGACGGGTGGAGCGAGAGGAGCAGGGAAAGAGACAGGAAGACGGGTGGAGTGAGAGGAGCAGGGAGACAGGAAGACGGGTGGAGCGAGAGGAGCAGGGAGAGAGACAGGAATACGGGTGGAGCGAGAGGAGCAGGGAGACAGGAAGACGGGTGGAGCGAGAGGAGAAGAGTAAGAGACAGGAAGACGGGTGGAGCGAGAGGAGCAGGGAGAGAGACAGGAAGACGGGTGGAGCGAGAGGAGCAGGGAGACAGGAAGACGGGTTTTGCGAGAGGAGCAGGGAGAGAGACAGGAAGACGGGTTTTGCGAGAGGAGCAGGGAGAGAGACAGGAAGACGGGTTTTGCGAGAGGAGCAGGGAGAGAGACAGGAAGACGGGTGGAGCGAGAGGAGCAGGGAAAGAGACAGGAAGACGGGTGGAGCGAGAGGAGCAGGGAGAGAGACAGGAAGACGGGTGGAGCGAGAGGAGCAGGGAGACAGGAAGACGGGTGGAGCGAGAGGAGCAGGGAGACAGGAAGACGGGTGGAGCGAGAGGAGCAGGGAGACAGGAAGACGGGTGGAGCGAGAGGAGCAGGGAGACAGGAAGACGGGTGGAGCGAGAGGAGCAGGGAGAGAGACAGGAAGACGGGTGGAGCGAGAGGAGCAGGGAGACAGGAAGACGGGTGGAGCGAGAGGAGCAGGGAGAGAGACAGGAAGACGGGTGGAGCGAGAGGAGCAGGGAGACAGGAAGACGGGTGGAGCGAGAGGAGCAGGGAAAGAGACAGGAAGACGGGTGGAGCGAGAGGAGCAGGGAGACAGGAAGACGGGTGGAGCGAGAGGAGCAGGGAGAGAGACAGGAAGACGGGTGGAGCGAGAGGAGCAGGGAGAGAGACAGGAAGACGGGTGGAGCGAGAGGAGCAGGGAAAGAGACAGGAAGACGGGTGGAGCGAGAGGAGCAGGGAGAGAGACAGGAAGACGGGTGGAACGAGAGGAGCAGGGAGAGAGACAGGAAGACGGGTGGAGCGAGAGGAGCAGGGAGAGAGACAGGAAGACGGGTGGAGCGAGAGGAGCAGGGAGACAGGAAGACGGGTGGAGCGAGAGGAGCAGGGAGAGAGACAGGAAGACGGGTGGAGCGAGAGGAGCAGGGAGACAGGAAGACGGGTGGAGCGAGAGGAGCAGGGAGAGAGACAGGAAGACGGGTGGAGCGAGAGGAGCAGGGAGAGAGACAGGAAGACGGGTGGAGCGAGAGGAGCAGGGAGAGAGACAGGAAGATGGGTGGAGCGAGAGGAGCAGGGAGAGAGACAGGAAGACGGGTGGAGCGAGAGGAGCAGGGAGACAGGAAGACGGGTGGAGCGAGAGGAGCAGGGAGAGAGACAGGAAGACGGGTGGAGCGAGAGGAGCAGGGAAAGAGACAGGAAGACGGGTGGAGCGAGAGGAGCAGGGAGAGAGACAGGAAGACGGGTGGAGCGAGAGGAGCAGGGAGAGAGACAGGAAGACGGGTGGAGCGAGAGGAGCAGGGAAAGAGACAGGAAGACGGGTGGAGCGAGAGGAGCAGGGAGAGAGACAGGAAGACGGGTGGAGCGAGAGGAGCAGGGAAAGGGGGCAGAGGGAGTGAGAGATTGAGGCAATTGCGTCTGTTTAACATCAGGTGGCAACAGCCTGAGGTGGAACACACTGTTTATAAAGCAGTATATATTAAAGTAGTGTATAAAGCAGTATATATTAAAGTAAGTAGTGTATAAAGCAGTATATATTACAGTAAGTAGTGTATAAAGCAGTATATATTAAAGTAAGTAGTGTATAAAGCAGTATATATTAAAGTAAGTAGTGTATAAAGCAGTATATATTAAAGTAAGTAGTGTATAAAGCAGTATATATTAAAGTAAGTAGTGTATAAAGCAGTATATATTAAAGTAAGTAGTGTATAAAGCAGTATATATTAAAGTAAGTAGTGTATAAAGCAGTATATATTAAAGTAAGTAGTGTATAAAGCAGTATATATTAAAGTAAGTAGTGTATAAAGCAGTATATATTAAAGTAAGTAGTGTATAAAGCAGTATATATTAAAGTAAGTAGTGTATAAAGCAGTATATATTAAAGTAAGTAGTGTATAAAGCAGTATATATTAAAGTAAGTAGTGTATAAAGCAGTATATATTAAAGTAAGTAGTGTATAAAGCAGTATATATTAAAGTAAGTAGTGTATAAAGCAGTATATATGGAGCGCCTAGCCCCTCGACCCCCAACACAGGAAGCGCGCGGTCAGCAGGACAACCCACCCACCTGTCCAATGAGCCGTACATCACTTTGAGGGTCCGCACGACCCCCCCCATCACCGTCTGCAGGTGCAGCAGGGAGACCCTGGAGAGGAAACACAGACGGTCAGAAACAGTCAGAAACAGGCCCGGACGCTGTGGTGGTGGGCGAGTATAGGAGCTGAGCTACCGTGAAACTGCTGTTCATCCAATATGTACTGATTCTGTGGGTCCTGTCGGTTCTGTAGGCATAAAGAAATGGTACCTGTATGGTCCTTTTTATATATCTGTAGATACTATATCTACATCTGTACATATCCCTTACCAAGTTTTGTTTGCTTTTGTCACATGTAAGGTTCATCTACACGCCACACGGCGGGCAGCCCTCTAAGTGTCAAGCGCCAAAGGTAAAAACTGAGCGCCCCTGGCGGGCGGCGGGCTTTAGTTTCGGTCCCTGACTGTACATATTAATACTACAACTCTGTACATACACCTGCTTAGCACTATACTCAGTAATACTCATTTATATATCTTATACCCAGTTATTACTGTACATTGTATATTACATTTGCACTCTGGTTGGATGCCAAACCTATTTTCGTTGGTACTGTACGTGTGCTGAGTACTCCCGAACTCCGCATGCGTAGATTGTCCAGAGATCTAGGTTTATCAATCTGCGCATGCAGAGTTCGGGAGTAGGTGCGGAAAAGTGACTATAGCTCGGCCGAGAAAGTGCAGATCGACTTGGGATTGGTCTCTCCGTGTTCAGCAGACTCAGGCGTATAAAAGTCTATTGGATCATGTCTCCCGCACCCCCACAGCCGTAGTTAAAACCACTTAATGTCAAGGCTCTCATCCTCATTCATTTTCTCCCCCCGCTCTCTCTCCCATGATTTCAGAATACCGGAAGTGTTGCGGTGGTCTATACTGCACTGACCCCTGACCCTGTAACACGTCTCTCCTGGGTAACTGCTCTCCCCTACCTCTCAGGCCTCACTGTAACACGTCTCTCCTGGGTAACTGCTCTCCCCTACCTCTCAGGCCTCACTGTAACACGTCTCTCCTGGGTAACTGCTCTCCCCTACCTCTCAGGCCTCACTGTAACACGTCTCTCCTGGGTAACTGCTCTCCCCTACCTCTCAGGCCTCACTGTAACACGTCTCTCCTGGGTAACTGCTCTCCCCTACCTCTCAGGCCTCACTGTAACACGTCTCTCCTGGGTAACTGCTCTCCCCTACCTCTCAGGCCTCACTGTAACACGTCTCTCCTGGGTAACTGCTCTCCCCTACCTCTCAGGCCTCCTCACTGTAACACGTCTCTCCTGGGTAACTGCTCTCCCCTACCTCTCAGGCCTCACTGTAACACGTCTCTCCTGGGTAACTGCTCTCCCCTACCTCTCAGGCCTCCCTGTAACACGTCTCTCCTGGGTAACTGCTCTCCCCTACCTCTCAGGCCTCCTCACTGTAACACGTCTCTCCTGGGTAACTGCTCTCCCCTACCTCTCAGGCCTCCCTGTAACACGTCTCTCCTGGGTAACTGCTCTCCCCTACCTCTCAGGCCTCACTGTAACACGTCTCTCCTGGGTAACTGCTCTCCCCTACCTCTCAGGCCTCCCTGTAACATGTCTCTCCTGGGTAACTGCTCTCCCCTACCTCTCAGGCCTCACTGTAACACGTCTCTCCTGGGTAACTGCTCTCCCCTACCTCTCAGGCCTCACTGTAACACGTCTCTCCTGGGTAACTGCTCTCCCCCACCTCTCAGGCCTCACTGTAACACGTCTCTCCTGGGTAACTGCTCTCCCCTACCTCTCAGGCCTCACTGTAACACGTCTCTCCTGGGTAACTGCTCTCCCCTACCTCTCAGGCCTCACTGTAACACGTCTCTCCTGGGTAACTGCTCTTCCCTACCTCTCAGGCCTCACTGTAACACGTCTCTCCTGGGTAACTGCTCTCCCCCACCTCTCAGGCCTCACTGTAACACGTCTCTCCTGGGTAACTGCTCTCTCCTACCTCTCAGGCCTCCTCACTGTAACACGTCTCTCCTGGGTAACTGCTCTCCCCCACCTCTCAGGCCTCACTGTAACACGTCTCTCCTGGGTAACTGCTCTCTCCTACCTCTCAGGCCTCCTCACTGTAACACGTCTCTCCTGGGTAACTGCTCTCCCCTACCTCTCAGGCCTCCCTGTAACACGTCTCTCCTGGGTCACTGCTCTCCCCTACCTCTCAGGCCTCACTGTAACACGTCTCTCCTGGGTAACTGCTCTCCCCTACCTCTCAGGCCTCCCTGTAACACGTCTCTCCTGGGTAACTGCTCTCCCCTACCTCTCAGGCCTCACTGTAACACGTCTCTCCTGGGTAACTGCTCTCCCCTACCTCTCAGGCCTCCCTGTAACACGTCTCTCCTGGGTAACTGCTCTCCCCTACCTCTCAGGCCTCACTGTAACACGTCTCTCCTGGGTAACTGCTCTCCCCTACCTCTCAGGCCTCCCTGTAACACGTCTCTCCTGGGTAACTGCTCTCCCCTACCTCTCAGGCCTCACTGTAACACGTCTCTCCTGGGTAACTGCTCTCCCCTACCTCTCAGGCCTCCCTGTAACACGTCTCTCCTGGGTAACTGCTCTCCCCTACCTCTCAGGCCTCACTGTAACACGTCTCTCCTGGGTAACTGCTCTCCCCTACCTCTCAGGCCTCACTGTAACACGTCTCTCCTGGGTAACTGCTCTCCCCTACCTCTCAGGCCTCACTGTAACACGTCTCTCCTGGGTAACTGCTCTCCCCTACCTCTCAGGCCTCACTGTAACACGTCTCTCCTAGGTAACTGCTCTCCCCTACCCCTCAGGCCTCACTGTAACACGTCTCTCCTGGGTAACTGCTCTCCCCTACCTCTCAGGCCTCCTCACTGTAACACGTCTCTCCTGGGTAACTGCTCTCCCCTACCTCTCAGGCCTCACTGTAACACGTCTCTCCTGGGTAACTGCTCTCCCCTACCTCTCAGGCCTCCCTGTAACACGTCTCTCCTGGGTAACTGCTCTCCCCTACCTCTCAGGCCTCACTGTAACACGTCTCTCCTGGGTAACTGCTCTCCCCTACCTCTCAGGCCTCACTGTAACACGTCTCTCCTGGGTAACTGCTCTCCCCTACCTCTCAGGCCTCACTGTAACACGTCTCTCCTGGGTAACTGCTCTCCCCTACCTCTCAGGCCTCACTGTAACACGTCTCTCCTGGGTAACTGCTCTCCCCCAGCTCTCAGGCCTCCCTGTAACACGTCTCTCCTGGGTAACTGCTCTCCCCCACCTCTCAGGCCTCCCTGTAACACGTCTCTCCTCACTGCTCTCCCCTACCTCTCAGGCCTCACTGTAACACGTCTCTCCTGGGTAACTGCTCTCCCCTACCTCTCAGGCCTCACTGTAACACGTCTCTCCTGGGTAACTGCTCTCCCCTACCTCTCAGGCCTCACTGTAACACGTCTCTCCTGGGTAACTGCTCTCCCCTACCTCTCAGGCCTCACTGTAACACGTCTCTCCTGGGTAACTGCTCTCCCCTACCTCTCAGGCCTCACTGTAACACGTCTCTCCTGGGTAACTGCTCTCCCCTACCTCTCAGGCCTCCCTGTAACACGTCTCTCCTGGGTAACTGCTCTCCCCTACCTCTCAGGCCTCACTGTAACACGTCTCTCCTGGGTAACTGCTCTCCCCTACCTCTCAGGCCTCACTGTAACACGTCTCTCCTGGGTAACTGCTCTCCCCTACCTCTCAGGCCTCACTGTAACACGTCTCTCCTGGGTAACTGCTCTCCCCCACCTCTCAGGCCTCCCTGTAACACGTCTCTCCTGGGTAACTGCTCTCCCCTACCCCTCAGGCCTCCCTGTAACACGTCTCTCCTGGGTAACTGCTCTCCCCTACCTCTCAGGCCTCCTCACTGTAACACGTCTCTCCTGGGTAACTGCTCTCCCCTACCTCTCAGGCCTCACTGTAACACGTCTCTCCTGGGTAACTGCTCTCCCCTACCTCTCAGGCCTCACTGTAACACGTCTCTCCTGGGTAACTGCTCTCCCCCACCTCTCAGGCCTCACTGTAACACGTCTCTCCTGGGTAACTGCTCTCCCCTACCTCTCAGGCCTCACTGTAACACGTCTCTCCTGGGTAACTGCTCTCCCCTACCTCTCAGGCCTCACTGTAACACGTCTCTCCTGGGTAACTGCTCTCCCCTACCTCTCAGGCCTCACTGTAACACGTCTCTCCTGGGTAACTGCTCTCCCCTACCTCTCAGGCCTCACTGTAACACGTCTCTCCTGGGTAACTGCTCTCCCCTACCTCTCAGGCCTCCCTGTAACACGTCTCTCCTGGGTAACTGCTCTCCCCTGCCTCTCAGGCCTCCCTGTAACACGTCTCTCCTGGGTAACTGCTCTCCCCTGCCTCTCAGGCCTCACTGTAACACGTCTCTCCTGGGTAACTGCTCTCCCCTACCTCTCAGGCCTCACTGTAACACGTCTCTCCTGGGTAACTGCTCTCCCCCACCTCTCAGGCCTCACTGTAACACGTCTCTCCTGGGTAACTGCTCTCCCCTACCTCTCAGGCCTCACTGTAACACGTCTCTCCTGGGTAACTGCTCTCCCCCACCTCTCAGGCCTCACTGTAACACGTCTCTCCTGGGTAACTGCTCTCCCCTACCTCTCAGGCCTCACTGTAACACGTCTCTCCTGGGTAACTGCTCTCCCCCACCTCTCAGGCCTCACTGTAACACGTCTCTCCTACCTCTCTGCAGGCAGGCCGATGACCAGCAGGTTGTTGCTCTCCTTCCAGTAGCCCACGTGGACCAGGTGCTTCCTCAACAGCAGGGATGAACTGGAGGAGGAGGAAGAGGAAGAGGAGGAGGAGGAGAGAGGGGAAGAGAAGAGGGGGGGAAAGAGGGGGAGAAAAGAGAGGGGGAAGTGATTTAGTGCGGAACAATGTGGACGACAGCGCATTCATTGTGAGTCAAAGGCAAAGTGGAGAAAAACAAAGTCTCAAGCCTGTATTCTCTAAAAGGGTCTTGAAAGGGAACTTCTCTCTCTTTCTTTCTAAAGCGTTAAACCGTTCAGTATGTTTTATTGGGGTCTTATTGGCTTCTGTCTGACTCCTACCTAACCTGCACGCACAACAGCGTATAACGTATGACGTATATCATGCCAGTTAGGGTACCGGCTTGTGTATACTGCACCTGTATATGGTTTACTTTACTCATAGTATACAGTATATACTGCACCTGTGTATACTGTTTACTTTACTCATAGTATATATTCAGATTCCAATTCTTTATTGCCCATATTTATTGTAATGTATAATAGATATGCATACAGAGTTTACAGACCCTCATCTGCACCTTTGTTTACTTTCTCATATTCTTATATTCATAGTTAATTATATTGTTTACACTGTTTATTTACATTTTTATTATAATTGTATTGCCTATATTTATGTCTTTCTACTATTATTACCATGCCTATACCTGTACCTTCCCTCCCCCCTCCTGCTATGATGCCCGCATTTCCACAAGGGGATTAATAAAGGAATATCTTATCTTATTACCTGACGATCCGTCCGTCCGTGACATTTTCCAGCATGTCACACAGGGTGAGGAAGATGCCTCGCACTCCTTTCAGCTGGCTGGACGCTTCAGACAGAGGATACTGGTACAGGATCTCCTGCTGTGGACGGACGCACGCACGCACGCACGCACGCACACACACACACACACACACACACACACACACACACACACACACACACACACACACACACACACACACACACACACACACACACACACACACACACACACACACACACACACACACACACACACACACACACACACACACACACACACACACACACACACACACACACACACACACACACAGTAGTTAGAAATAATTGTCCACATGCAGAGACACACACACACAGAATCGTACACACAGACAGACAGACACAGAGAAAGAATCGTACACACAGACACACACAGAGAAAGAATCGTACACACAGACAGACAGACACAGAGAAAGAATCTAGAGCCATATGAAATCCGTTTTATTTTTTTCCAAATTCCATTTTATTTTTTTCCAAATTCCGTTTTTTCCGTTTTAATATTTCAGAATTCTGTATTTTGCTTTGTACGCTCATTTTACCATCAGAAATAGTGTCTAATAAGTGGGAATGAATAAATGTCCACAATTTAATAAGATATAACAGTCCATTTAATAGGGCTGTCTTAAATACTTCGAAGCTTCGTTCGATGGGCATGGGATTCGAATATGAAAATAATATTTGATTATTAAAAAAGAAATCAAAAAATTATATATATTTTTGCTAAATCAACTCTGCCTCTCTTTGTTAACTACAACAAGCAATGCTGTTTGTTATTTAAGATGAGGTCGGACTCGGCACTGACAGATTTGTGTTCATTGTGCTGCTTTTATAAAGCCTCAAATGACTGCTTACAATATTTCATGAAAGCAAAGTGTTTTGTTTGTCTAAGATTTAAAAAGGTTTAAACTTTACAGCACTGACAAAGTTGAACAAAGTGCTGTACAAGTCCCACAACATAAAAAAAAAAAAAAGTAAAAAAAAAAAAAAAAAAAAAAAAAAAAATTTATAGTTGATTCCATTTTTATTGCTCAATTCCGCGATTCCGTCCGCGATTCCGTGATCGCGGATTCCATATGGCTCTAAAAGAATCGTACACACAGACACACACAGAGAAAGAATCGTACACACAGACAGACAGACACACAGAAAGAATCGTACACAGACAGACACACACACACAGATACACAGAAATAATCGTACACACACACACACAGAAAGAAAGAATCATGGGCGGCTAGGTGGTGTAGTGGGCAAGGCGCTCGCCACCAATGCAGGAGACGCTGGGTTCGAGCCCAGCTCTCCGCATTGCTATCAGCTTGGCTGGTCGTTCATACTAACACAATTGGCAGTGTTAGGGGTGGGAAAGCTGATGGGTGGGGATCGGACGTTGTGGACAGCGACTCCTACAGGTCGGTTGGTGCGCCTGCGCAGCAGAATCAGGAAGCAGCGAGGGCGGCGTGCCCTCCAAACGCAGACCCCCGACGCTGAGAGATCGCGCTGTGCAGGTAAAAAGATGCGACGGCTGCTTCCTCGAGTACCGGAGGGGACACGTGATGTAAGGCTTCGTCCACATTGCAGCCGGCTTGTGGGAGGCATGGCCTAACAGCGTTCGAGACGGGGGAGGGTAGAATTGGACAATACGAAATTGGGATGGGAGAAAAATTGAAAATGGGAGAAAAAGTAGATAAAAAAAAAAGAAAGAAAGAATCATCCACACACAGACAGAGAGACACACACACATAAAGAATCATCCACACACAGATAGAGACACACACACACATAAAGAATCATCCACACACAGATAGAGACACACACACACATAAAGAATCATCCACACACAGATAGAGACACACACACACACAAAGAATCATCCACACACAGATAGAGACACACACACACATAAAGAATCATCCACACACAGATAGAGACACACACACACATAAAGAATCATCCACACACAGATAGAGACACACACACACATAAAGAATCATCCACACACAGATAGAGACACACACACACACAAAGAATCATCCACACACAGATAGAGACACACACACACATAAAGAATCATCCACACACAGATAGAGACACACACACTGTCACGTGTACATGTGTGCACAGCAGGTAGACTATCGGACAGATCGACCGACATACACACATTCTCTCTCTCTCTCTCTCTCTCTCTCTCTCTCTCTCACAGATAGAGAGAGAGAGACACACACACACAGAACACACTGTCACGTGTACATGTGTGCACAGCAGGTAGACTATCGGACAGATCGACCGACATACACACATTCTCTCTCTCTCTCTCTCTCTCTCTCTCTCACACAGATAGAGAGAGAGAGACACACACACACAGAAAGAATCGTACACACAACCACACACACGCACAGCTGTAATGGCTGGTTTTGGGGCAGTAAAAATTATGAGAGTCTGGAAAATTAAAAGCCTCTCCAGCAGAACAATCCATCACTGTGTGGACAATGTCAAGCCTGTAGTTGATTAAGACACAGGTCACCAGAGTACTGTATATCTCCCTCCTGTAAGATACAGGTCACCAGAGTACTGTATATCTCCCTCCTGTAAGATACAGGTCACCAGAGTACTGTATATCTCCCTCCTGTAAGATACAGGTCACCAGAGTCGTATATCTCCCTCCCCCTGTAAGATACAGGTCACCAGAGTACTGTATATCTCCCTCCTGTAAGATACAGGTCACCAGAGTACTGTATATCTCCTCTTGTATCAGGTACGCAGTACTGTATTCTCCCTGTCAGATACAGGTCACCAGAGTACTGTATATCTCCCTCCTGTAAGATACAGGTCACCAGAGTACTGTATATCTCCCTCCTGTAAGACTACAGGTCACCAGAGTACTGTATATCTCCCTCCTGTCAGATACAGGTCACCAGAGTACTGTATATCTCCCTCCTGTAAGATACAGGTCACCAGAGTACTGTATATCTCCCTCCTGTAAGATACAGGTCACCAGAGTACTGTATATCTCCCTCCTGTAAGATACAGGTCACCAGAGTACTGTATATCTCCCTCCTGTAAGATACAGGTCACCAGAGTACTGTATATCTCCCTCCTGTAAGATACAGGTCACCAGAGTACTGTATATCTCCCTCCTGTCAGATACAGGTCACCAGAGTACTGTATATCTCCCTCCTGTAAGATACAGGTCACCAGAGTACTGTATATCTCCCTCCTGTAAGATACAGGTCACCAGAGTACTGTATATCTCCCTCCTGTAAGATACAGGTCACCAGAGTACTGTATATCTCCCTCCTGTCAGATACAGGTCACCAGAGTACTGTATATCTCCTCCTGTAAGATACAGGTCACCAGAGTACTGTATATCTCCCTCCTGTAAGATACAGGTCACCAGAGTACTGTATATCTCCCTCCTGTAAGATACAGGTCACCAGAGTACTGTATATCTCCCTCCTGTAAGATACAGGTCACCAGAGTACTGTATATCTCCCTCCTGTAAGATACAGGTCACCAGAGTACTGTATATCTCCCTCCTGTAAGATACAGGTCACCAGAGTACTGTATATCTCCCTCCTGTAAGATACAGGTCACCAGAGTACTGTATATCTCCCTCTGTAAGATACAGGTCACCAGAGTACTGTATATCTCCCTCCTGTAAGATACAGGTCACCAGAGTACTGTATATCTCCCTCCTGTAAGATACAGGTCACCAGAGTACTGTATATCTCCCTCCTGTAAGATACAGGTCACCAGAGTACTGTATATCTCCCTCCTGTAAGATACAGGTCACCAGAGTACTGTATATCTCCCTCCTGTAAGATACAGGTCACCAGAGTACTGTATATCTCCCTCCTGTAGATACAGGTCACCAGAGTACTGTATATCTCCCTCCTGTAGATACAGGTCACCAGAGTACTGTATATCTCCCCTCCTGTAAGATACAGGTCACCAGAGTACTGTATATCTCCCTCCTGTAAGATACAGGTCACCAGAGTACTGTATATCTCCCTCCTGTAAGATACAGGTCACCAGAGTACTGTATATCTCCCTCCTGTAAGATACAGGTCACCAGAGTACTGTATATCTCCCTCCTGTAAGATACAGGTCACCAGAGTACTGTATATCTCCCTCCTGTAAGATACAGGTCACCAGAGTACTGTATTCTCCCTCCTGTAAGATACAGGTCACCAGAGTACTGTATATCTCCCTCCTGTAAGATACAGGTCACCAGAGTACTGTATATCTCCCTCCTGTAAGATACAGGTCACCAGAGTACTGTATATCTCCCTCCTGTAAGATACAGGTCACCAGAGTACTGTATATCTCCTCCTGTAAGATACAGGTCACCAGAGTACTGTATATCTCCCTCCTGTAAGATACAGGTCACCAGAGTACTGTATATCTCCCTCCTGTAAGATACAGGTCACCAGAGTACTGTATATCTCCCTCCTGTAAGATACAGGTCACCAGAGTACTGTATATCTCCCTCCTGTAAGATACAGGTCACCAGAGTACTGTATATCTCCCTCCTGTAAGATACAGGTCACCAGAGTACTGTATATCTCCCTCCTGTAAGATACAGGTCACCAGAGTACTGTATATCTCCCTCCTGTAAGATACAGGTCACCAGAGTACTGTATATCTCCCTCCTGTAAGATACAGGTCACCAGAGTACTGTATATCTCCCTCCGTAAGATACAGGTCACCAGAGTACTGTATATCTCCCTCCTGTAAGATACAGGTCACCAGAGTACTGTATATCTCCCTCCTGTAAGATACAGGTCACCAGAGTACTGTATATCTCCCTCCTGTAAGATACAGGTCACCAGAGTACTGTATATCTCCCTCCTGTAAGATACAGGTCACCAGAGTACTGTATATCTCCCTCCTGTAAGATACAGGTCACCAGAGTACTGTATATCTCCCTCCTGTAAGATACAGGTCACCAGAGTACTGTATATCTCCCTCCTGTAAGATACAGGTCACCAGAGTACTGTATATCTCCCTCCTGTAAGATACAGGTCACCAGAGTACTGTATATCTCCCTCCTGTAAGATACAGGTCACCAGAGTACTGTATATCTCCCTCCTGTAAGATACAGGTCACCAGAGTACTGTATATCTCCCTCCTGTAAGATACAGGTCACCAGAGTACTGTATATCTCCCTCCTGTAAGATACAGGTCACCAGAGTACTGTATATCTCCTCCCTGTAAGATACAGGTCACCAGAGTACTGTATATCTCCCTCCTGTCAGATACAGGTCACCAGAGTACTGTATATCTCCCTCCTGTCAGATACAGGTCACCAGAGTACTGTATATCTCCCTCCTGTAAGATACAGGTCACCAGAGTACTGTATATCTCCCTCCTGTAAGATACAGGTCACCAGAGTACTGTATATCTCCCTCTGTAAGATACAGGTCACCAGAGTACTGTATATCTCCCTCCTGTAGATACAGGTCACCTATGTTAAGAGTACTGTATACTCCCTCTGTAAGATACAGGTCACCAGAGTACTGTATATCTCCCCTCCAGTAAGATACAGGTCACCAGAGTACTGTATATCTCCCT
>NC_140168.1:118412841-118449064 GCF_963971535.1 Notolepis coatsorum
GTCCCTTACTACCTGTATGACAAGAGTATAAGGTCCATTGCTCTCATGCGTCCAATCCCTGTGGCCCATTCTCACATCTCCGTCACCCAAAGCTGACTTAATCTTTGCGTAATGAGTTGGTCCCAGCCTCCTCATTAGCAGCCGCCGCAGTTCTGTGTTAGTGGGCATGAATTCCTGGCAGAAACTCAACAGCTGGTCCGCAAAACGCTGGCCTGATGCAGTTATGTCCGGTAAATGCCCCATAGCCTTTTCTCCGTCCTCATAATTCCACGGGCGGTGAACGAGAATCACCCCATCAGGCCCCGCTACCTGAACCATAGGAAATTGGTTACTGACGAGTAGCGGATCTACCTCAGAAGGGGCCATGGCATGTTTCATCATCTGGCTACTATAGTCAATTCTCTCCTGTTCCCTCATATTCCCCCCCCTGCTCCTCTTTTGTGGAGTCTCATCCGAAGACAACACCAACGAGGAAGGGTCCCCTGATGTGGACCTCGCCCCCATTATGACTTTTGCCGTAGCCCGTGTATTTCGTTCCACGGACAGCTGGAGCTCCCTCAGCTGTTTGGAAATGTGGAAAAGGTCATCCGTTGTTGTCAATCCAGCCTTTGGCGTGTTCGGCTTAGGTGGCGTCGGAGGCTGCCACGGCACTGGCGGAGGGGGAGGTAGCTCTCCAGGGCAGGAGGAATCAAAGTGTGGCAGGAGAGGCGCCGGTAGTCCAGGTGGTTGCCACAGGGGAGGCTCAGTCGCCGGTAGTCCAGGTGATTGACGCAGGGGAGATCCAGTAGCCGCCGCCGGTAGTCCAGGTGGTTGACGTAGGGGAGGCCTCACACACGGAAGGGCATCGAGGTCAGGGTCCAGACAAAGCAGCGACTCCACTGCCGTGGGGGAAGAGACAGACAGCAAAATGTTATCCTCTACATCGTCTGCAGGCAAAAGCTTCATCGCTCTTTTTCCCTCTCTCCTCTCTGCCTCCCTCTTCCATAGACCTAAACAAGCCTCTTGCTTCTCTAAATCCTCCATAACTTCTATTTTAACACGCTTCTTTTTCCTCAACCGACTCCTCACTTCCCTCAATGCTTCCTCCAACTCTTTCAACTTAGTCAATGAGAAAGAACCCCCTATCGGAAAATTGTTTTCCTTTACCCACTTGTCGACGTATGCCACAGAATCTAAACCATAAGTGCTTCTCATATACTTCACTCTTCCACTTTCCTCACCCTGTGGCCCCGCCAACTTGCTCCTGCTTCTTCCCATAGCGCAAATAAAATAAAGATAACAAATATAACCAAAACAAAACCAAACAGAAAATAAAAGTAAATAAAAATAAAAATAAAAACCCACAATAAAATATGTGGCAACAAATCGTTTCCTCTGAACACTTTCGAGAAAAAAGCTCTGTGGAGTAGCGTATCACGCCTGTTATTTCGGATACAATGCCCCTATCTTATTTCTTTTCAGAAAAACTGCAGTATGACCAGATAAGACAGTGGAAAACTAATCACACGACATAAGCCCCTGTCCCCCTATCTTTTGGCATCCCACGCACGGTCCAACTTCCCGCCTCTTTGTTAGGAAAACAACCAAAAAACCCAGAATCAGTGCCTAAAACCCTTTCCACTATAACCACAGTACATTTTGCACACGCCTGTTATTTCGGATACAAATGTAATTCACGCCTAATTATCGGAACATACCTCTTAATTTAAAGTGTCCAGAGGAAAACCATAAAAAAAAAGTACCCAAAAAAAAACAATACTATGTCCCAGCCCTAGACAACATCTGGACTCAGAATCTCAAAATAACTTCCAACTCCCGCACGCATCCATATGGGTTCACCTGCCAGAGATGACAAAACAGTCGGTGTCCAGGTGTCCCCCCTTCTCCTGAATCCTTTCCCCGGAGGCTTAGGGCAGGGGATAATTTAGTATTCCCCTGGATTGCTCGTCGGCAATGCACCACTCTGAACTCCCGCTGTCTGGTCTATCTTGACACCCTAATGTAACTGTAAATCCTCGTCGCCATCTGTTGTGGGAGATTAATAATATAATAATGAGCAATAACTTGTTCTGAGTCCAAAAGCTGAAATAAGGAAATAGAAAATAGATTTAATTCCTCACATAGATCAATTGATAAGGAATGCACAGTTGAAGATCAGACCATATAAACAAATGTCCGATCACCAAGTGAGGACGATCTCTCGTCCCCCAAGACCGTTAATACAAAATTAATATATACATATGACGTGGAAGGAACTGGAACATCACTCTGAGGATTGGCTGAAATGACTATTATGGCTGCTTCACAAGGAAAACAGAGCGGATCCCATAACAATGTCACTTATGGCCTTATAGCAAGGATCAACATAGATCATAACCAAATTGTTTTGACTGGCTAATGTGTGCTTCTCTTAAAGAGAAACATACTACGTTGATATCTGATGACAGCGCCCTCTCATACAATACCACAATGGTATGATAATATATTTCCACGACAGTGGTCATTCACTCTACCAGAAGCCCCTCGGGGGAATAATCAACAGCTATCTAGATGCAGAACCACAGAGCCATCATAGCCGGCCGGCTGAAAGATCACTCTACACAACGATCATCGCCCACCCCGGTCAGGGGAAATGCTGCATATACGTATTTAAAAACTGTTTTTTATTAATGGGAAATAATTTCACTACTTCTCCAATTTATACTTTAGATGTTTAAGCATAGCAATGCTCTTTTAAGATCTAAGTTAATGTTCTTTTCCTTTTACTTGTTTTTTTTTCTTTTTCATCCGCTCTCTCTGATTTATTGAGGCTCTCTCTTCAGTTCAATACCTTCATATTATTCATGGGTTACTATAAATTACACAAGTTCATATAAAATGTAAGTGATTAGGGCATGACAATTGAAGCTTATTTTTGGTCTTTATTTTTAGTTTATCTCATTTACATTTTTATTTATTTATTTTTTACGGGTAAGTGGCCAAGCCACAGTCGACATTCTACTTATGGTAGAATTTAGAGTGTTAGATCCTATGGTATACATAGGAATGTTAAGGATAATTGGATCATTCTGGGATATCCGGTGGTGCAAGGGAGGGAGTCATACGCAAAGGTTGTGTTCATGGAACACAATCCTGTACGACTCTCGGTGGGAGGGAAGGGTAGGGGATTTTTATTTGTATATATGTATGTTTTTAAGCTCGGCTCTCAACGGGACCTCACTAGTGGGATGTATATCTATTATTGCCTCGCACTCTAGAAGCATTACCAAAAATTACAATGCAACATGTATGGCTAGTTTGAATATAATGATATGGAACACCGGGGGAATAAATAACCAACTCAAACGCAAAAGCGTGCTCACACTGATGAAAAAAGAACATGTGGACATTGCTCTGCTAAGCGAAACACACATTCTAGGGAAAGACATAGATAAATTAGCGGACAACATATACCATAATATCAGTCACTCCTCTATTGGTACGAGAACTCGGGGTGTAGCAATAGTCGTTAAACGTAAGTTGAATATTGTACTAAAGGGAGTATGGTCTGATGTAGAAGGTCGGATAACTATAGCTAAGATTGAACATAAGAACAGGAAAATAGCGTTGATAGCGGTATTCGCCCCAAATTTGTACGAAGAAGATTTCTTCACTACACTAACCAATGCAATGTTAGACATTCCCGATTACTCATTTATAATAGGAGCTGATTTTAATGCCATCTGGAACCCAAGGATGGACAAATCTTACCTCGCCTTTTCCAGCGAACAAAAGAATTCATCGAAGGCATTAAAGGATTGGTCAAAGATTACAGGTGTAAATGACTTATGGCGGTTACTTAATCCCACGACCCGAAAGTACTCTTGTCGATCTGCGAGACATAATACACTATCCAGAATAGATTATGTCTTTGCATCACAGAGACTATTTGATAATTATGAAGTGGAAATGATACCCAACGCACTATCAGATCACTGTTATTTACTCCTTAAAGGTACATTTGGTATACTATCCTCCCGAGCCCCAAGATGGCGATTTAACTCGTTGCTGCTTAACAACAAGGAATTCATTACACAACTCAAAGAAGCTCTTATAGTATTCCAACGGGAGAATGCAAACTCGGTGCAAGACCCCAGAATAATATGGATGTCGGTAAAGGGAATGATCAAAGACTTCACGGATAGCTTTTCCTCCAAAATGCGCAAGAATCAAAGCACAAAACTGGATGAGCTGGAAACGCTTTACTCAACATTATTTAATTCTCTGAAATACAACAACTCAACTCGACTAGAAAATCAAGTTAACGTACTAAAAATAGAGATCAATGCCATATACAGACAACAATCGGAAATACAAATACGCAGCACAAGACAACAGCAGTACTCCCATGGTTCCAAACCCAGCCACCTATTAGCCATGCGATTAAGAATTAATGCAACATTTGCAGATATAACTACCATTAGAGCACAACAAGTACTTGTAACAGATCCTGTAAAAATAAACGATACATTCAAAGTATTCTACTCCGACTTATATAAATCAGAAATGACCTTCGATCAAAACAAAATGGACACATTTCTTAATCAAATTATTCTCCCTAAACTTTCAGAGGATGACGCTAAACAGTTAGAAATACCGATCACACTAGAGGAACTCAAGAAGGCCATAACCGCAATGAAAAGTGGTAAGGCTCCTGGAAGAGACGGTTTCCCATCAGAAATGTACCTTTCTTGTTGGGACATAATTGGCCCCTTATTACTAAATATGATCTTATACTCAGTCAAGGAGGGGAACTTCCATAAAAATGACAATATTGCACTCATAACAGTCCTCCTTAAAAAAGACAAAGACCCCAACGAGTGCGGTAGTTATATACCTTTAAGCCTCCTCGGAACAGATATCAAACTGTACTCTAAGGTATTAGCCATCAGATTACAAAAGCATATGACGTCTTTAGTTCACCCGGACCAAACTGGCTTCATAGGAGGCCGCCTGATCACTGAGAACATAAGACGTATACTGCACGTACTTGATGCCGACAAGGAGGACACCATACCTAAGGCGATGCTGTCCCTGGATGCTATGAAGGCCTTTGACAGGCTGGAATGGTCGTATCTGTGGGCAGTGCTAGAAAGGATGGGGTTAGGAAAAGGATTCATCGATATGATTAAAGTATTATACAAAGACCCATCGGCCATGATTACAACAGGCACAATCATCTCTGAAATATTTCCGGTATCACGCTCTGCCAGACAGGGTTGTCCTCTTAGTCCCGGTCTGTTCAATCTATCATTAGAGCCTTTAGCACAATATATAAGACAATCCCAATCCATAGAACCTATCGTAATCAAGGGCACACAACAAAAAATTTGTTTATATGCGGACCAGCGTTTCCGTTAGCCGGTAATTACCGGTATTTGACTGGCAAAATCTGTTGAAGTCCGACATATTTAATCTCTCCGGTCATAATGTCCGGTGAAAATAATTCCCTCTAAACACAATTAGATTATTTGAATTGTATTAAAATAGGCTAAAATTATATAGCCTATGCGATGAACGAAACAATCTCACCAAGCAGCCGGTCTAATAATGACATCCTGCTGTCAGCGCGAGCTGGCTGCTGATATATTTACGTGAAGCATGGCTTGGCAGGGTGCAGTACTCCAATTCAGCCATTGGCAATTCAGCTGTTGGGTGGGGGCGCTGCTGACACCACTGCTCTGCTCTGCCTGCTCCAAGTGCTCCATGCTTCACGTAAATATATCAGCAGCCAGCTCGCGCTGACACAGCGGTGCCAAATTTCTCAGTTCTTCGCTTGATATAATTAATACAAATGTCCAATATAACGGAATTAGTTAGCTCATAAAAATGTGATTATAACAGACTGCTGTTTATTAAGGTCGGGCAGACTGCCCACCGACACCTCAAGTCGGCAGCAGCAGCACGAAGTCTCGAGGGACTTATTTTATTTGGAATATATTAATGACTGATACGCAAAAGTAGCCTAGTTTTAAGTTAAAATATTATAAATGCCTTGATGATGTCATTCTTTATATAGGTCTATCAATTGTTTTTAAGCTCAATAAACTCTGACCGGAATTTATCCCATTTGTCCGGTAGATTGAAATCTACCGGACACTCAGACCTGCAAAAAAAAATTCTAACGGAAACCCTGATGCGGACGATGTAATATTGTTCATGAAAAACCCCAACACCACATTGCCTCATCTGCTCAAGTTGATTGAGGACTTTGGTGATTTATCGGGATTTAAGATAAATTGGCCGAAGTCGGCTTTCCTTCCACTTAACACCCCTGCAAAAAAAGATACAACCCTCCCAGGACAGATACCGATGGTAAAACATTTCAGATGCTTGGGAGTGGAAATATTCCCTACCATAAGACAAACGGTGAAGCACAACTACACAAAAATCCAAAACAAAATCAAAGACGACCTTGATAGATGGGCAAAACTTAAAAACACAGTACAAGCACGGATATCAATAGTTAAGATGGATATACTACCTAAAATCAACTTCTTCTGTTCAATGCTACCGTTACCCCCTCCAGAGGGTTACTGGAAAAGATTACACTCCTCCACATACAAATTTATTTGGAATAACAAACCACCACGTATAAAAAGATCCACCGCACAGAGAAATAAAGCAGATGGTGGCATGGCATTTCCAGATTTTTTCCTATATTTTAAGGCGTACTCATTAAGTCCATTGACAACATGGTTTGACTCCCAAGCATTAGCATCTTGGAGAAAAATAGAAGAAAACATAGTAGCCCCACATAGACTGAAGGACATAGCATACACTAAACTACCAATCAAGCACTGTGAACGAAAATTTTGCCCCATAATTACTCATGCGATCCGGATATGGCGTGAATCACAAAAAAAAAATCCTAACTCACAAAAATGGCACAATCATACTCCCTTATTCAATAACAATGCTCTCTTAATTGGAAAACGACCTATAAGATTCCCTATATGGGAAGAGCAAGGCATACACTCATTAGGGGATGTTTTTAACAAACAGGGTTTTTGTAGTGATAAAGAAATACGCAAAAAATGTAATCTCACCAAGTCCACATGGCTTTTTCACAAACAGTTAGAGCTATGTTTGAAGTCTCACGGTGTTCCATTAGACAGACCAATTGACAGATACCACAAATTCTTCTACGCAAGAGAGACATCGAGAGGTTTTGTTTCAGAATTTTATCATCAATTACTAACGTCCTCGTATGAAACCCTCCAACTTGACTCTGTCTGGAGGAGGGATATACCAGACCTGGAAAATGACTTTGATTGGCAAGGAGCCTGGGCAAATGTCCGACTTACATCAAGGAACCCGGATCATCAACAAATCAATCTTAACTATATTCACAGGACATACTTGACTCCTATAAGACTGTGCCGAATGGGGCTCAAACAAGATTCCAAATGCACCCAATGTACAAATGGGGACGAAGGGACATTTATGCACATGTATTGGGACTGCTCACCAGTTAAGGCATTCTGGAAAGATGTGACCCAACAAATATCAAAACTCGTATCTTGGAATATACCTGTACACCCCTCGGTATTGCTGTTGAATGATGTTTTTGAGTTTGCAGTGAATCCACAGCTAAAGAGATTGGTTTTATCGGGTATCACAGTAGCCAAAAAGCTGATCGCATCACGCTGGTTTCAACCGGAAAAAATGTGCCGTAAAGTTTGGTTTCTTACATATCTCGATGTAATTTACCATGAAATATCTACAGCAAGAATTCTGGGTCTCAATGAATCCAAAATGTCAATGTGGTTAGAAGTGGTGGAGAGAATAAAAGCTAGCTTATAATGGTAGTGTCTGGTTAGGTGCGAGGGATAGTGGAGGTACTTCTCAAGGTGGGGTCCGGGAGGGGGGGGTTCGAGCTGAGCATATGTGTGTAGTTTTTTTTTTAGATAACAGGTATTATGGGTATATCTTATATAAGACAACTAACTAAAAGGTGATCTCATTGGATGTGCCCTGACAATTAATGCTTGTATATCTTATCATGTGTTGTCATGTTTGTTTATATGTTTGTTTAAAAAATAATAAAAAAATAAAATACAAAAGAACTACCGCTCTGGACGGCTTCCAAGGCCTGTGGGTACTTCTAACTGAAAACAAAGAAAGGAGAGAGAGAGATATGATGGTTTCCTCCTTTTAAATTAATTGCTTTTAAAACAATAAAGTGTGGGCTTTAAATGTCCTGCTCCAGGGCCATGCACACAGTCGGAGGTCAGCTTGCCCGGTAGCAACGTGCTAATCCAAGGCTGTGTTTCCTTGCCCTGTGTGCGCTGGGGGGGGGGGGGGGGGGTGCTACACTCTGTTCTCATACCTACTGCACGTAATAGAAGGGTGGTGTTTTCTTTCCGGTTCCACCTTCATGGCTCTTTTCGATGCATCGTATATGCTCCATTTTCTTTTTCTTCCCATCGCGGCCCACAGACTGAGGAAGGGAGAGTTTTCTGTTTTATTTTTCTGGAGCCACATCAGCCGCTTAACTACAACTCTGATTTATTCTTCTGGGGCCCTTGATTGTAGGTTAGTAGAAATCCGAGAGGTTCAGCTGTGGTATTTTGGAGTTTCAGAAGATATGTGTTCATCTTGGCATCGGTTCAGAGTTTGTTCTTGTTAGCATGTACACAGATGTACACGGCTATGAAAAAAGGTTGTTTTTTCCACGTTGGTCTTCAGTGGCGCTGATGGTGTGTGTTTGTGTGTGTGTGTGTGTTTTTTCTTGGTCAAAGTGTCGTGAAGAATTTCAATTCGGGAACATAATTGTTAGAATTCCCAGGCATATCTATTCTATTACAGACGTCCGTGTAGCGAACAATAGGCTTTTGTAACAATATCATTATAAGGTTTTGTTGTACTGTTGAGAAAGTATCACAAAACAAACCCAGACCATTCTAAACATGAACTAGACACACCTCACATAACCCAGACCGTTCTAAATAGGAACTAGACACGCCTCACATAACCCAGACCGGTCTAAATAGGAACTAGACACGCCTCACATAACCCAGACCGTTCTAAACAGGAACTAGACACGCCTCACATAACCGGACCGTTCTAAACAGGAACTAGACACGCCTCACATAACCGGACCGTTCTAAACAGGAACTAGACACGCCTCACATAACCGGACTGTTCTAAACAGGAACTAGACACGCCTCACATAACCGGACTGTTCTAAACAGGAACTAGACACGCCTCACATAACCGGACCGTTCTAAACAGGAACTAGACACGCCTCACATAACCGGACCGTTCTAAACAGGAACTAGACACGCCTCACATAACCGGACCGTTCTAAACAGGAACTAGACACGCCTCACATAACCGGACCGTTCTAAACAGGAACTAGACACGCCTCACATAACCGGACGAATTTGGGAAGATGTCACAAGGAGAAGAAGAAGAAGCACGACTCTGTCTGTTAAATGATATACCTCATTCTATACAGATCAGACAGATGAATTGAGAACTAGGGAAGTAGAATGGTGTCGTATATTCCTAATGAATATCTACTGTTAATTACAGCACAATGAGGTTGCTAACTGGATGAAGGGAACGATCACAGAGTGATAGAATGGTCTCCTCATCTGACTCCCAAAAATAGCCAGTAGAGAATAAACTTGTGCAGCCAGACAAAAGAGGAACTATGGTCCAAACTTATTTATTTTGCAGCGCGGCCAAGAGTGGATATTGCATTAGTTACATACAGGAAATGTATTTCAACATAATACATGATTGTACAAAAGGATTGATGAGGTAAATCACAATAGCCCTTACACGTTGGCTCTCTACATCAAGACAGTATTGCACATAAATAGTAGTCATGTTATGTTATGAAACGAGAATGTACTAAGCCATACACATGGGCACAACCTGGTCTTAAGGTAGGAATCTGTACATGTTACTCTAACCAACAATAATGAGTCCATGATTCTACTCACATGTATAACAGCACATTCTCTGGTGGATCGATGGAGGCTCAGCCGGACCCCCCTGGGGACGGGTCGGTGGGCTGGCCTCCCAACTAACTGCACTGCTCCAATACTTATAGGCCCAAAATGACCTTCCTATCTTTCAACTGGTTCAACCAATCACAAGTATCTAAAAACAGGCAGTCTTCTTGTTGGGGCTATCTGCCCCAACATGTCCTTGTCGTGTGGGTGCCTGTAGCAACCGGGGGGGGGGGCCCGTGGTATGTTGATGAGTTGGCGTCCTCTCCCCCCTGACTTCCTTTCTGGTGTGTGGTTTTGTTTCACAGTTCCCCAACTGTCTTCAAGACTCCTTGTATGTGTCACAAACAGTTTTAGCATGAGGGGGCTTTTATGACCTGCCCCCGGTGTCTCCAACTGTTCTTCTAAATACCGTTGAGTAAGTAGTTTTAGCATGGGGGGTTTGCCTGAAGGCTCCCCAGAATGTCACACAACACTGCCGCCTGCTACTGTTTGTTCCATCACTCTGAGAGTCCCTGTTTTTTCAGTTTTCAGGGTTGATCTAACCTTTTGATTATGAAATCTCAGTCAAGGGTACCACAATGGGTTTTGCGGTGACATAATAAGAAATGCGCTGCGCGTCTTATAGGATACGGACATTGCCTTTCTTAGTTATTCTTGGCAAAATAGACGGAAGATGTATAATTTGTATAACTATCTGTACTTTAAAAAAAAATTAAACTTCCAATAAAGAAAGTTATTTAAAAAAAATTGATTTGGGGGAGCTCCCGTAGCTCACCGCATATCTCGGCGCTATTTCTGCGTCGGGGAAAACCGTGCTCGTCACGGATCTGGGGGACACGAGTTCGATTCCCGGACCCGCCGTCATTTCTCAGAATGTCTTCCCCTGCTCTACATCCCATTTCAACCTGTTTCTGTCGGTCATGCTTGACCAGAAAAAGCGATAAACGCTAAAAAATAAAGTAAAAAAAAATAAAAAATTATTTGTTGTTTAGCGTATTTTAAGAATTTTAAGAAACATTTTCCCATAATGTTGGTGTGTTCCTTTAACTTTCCTCTCATCCTCACATCAAAGTGCCTGGGTAAAAAAAGAAAAGCACTCCAGCCAGTGCATAGTTCGTCACTAAAGTACATTTACATGTGAATAGTGAAGGCAAAGCCGTCTCTGTGGTGTTCTCTCTGTTTTTGGAGGGCTTAGATCAGCGGTTCTCAAACTACGGGCTGCGACCCAAAGTGAGGTTGTGGGTAGGTGACAGTTGGCATTGGCAAAAAAAAAGAAAATCAATACTTTTTAAATATTCTGGCAACATATTTTGGCTAAATATGCCTCGTTTTATAAATGTATTGATAACATGCTGTAATACAATTTTCTAATAAATATGATGATCAAGTTCAACAACGTGTGCTTTTATTTTGATATTCCTTAATTCCATGTTGAAATTACGCGATACATTAACACATTGACCGCCAGCAGCAGGGGGCGCTGATCCCCCTTCAGTGCCAGGTCTTTATTCAATGGATATGAATGAATGAATGAAAAAGTTTATTTTTGAACATGTATTCTCCATATTCCTCCAAACAAATCACGGTATCTAGCTCCGTCAAACAGAACAATCATAACCAAAAAAATAACATCTAGCTCCGTCAAACAGAACAATCATAACCCAAAAAAAACATAAAAAAGGAATTATAAACAAAAAGTCAAGAGCAATGTATTTAGTTAGCAGACATGTCCAATATATATAGATATAGATATAGTTTTAGAATGCCAGACTTGCGAGTCCTAAAACTATTTTATATTAGCTATGGATCTAATAACGCCGTCGACTGTCAGTGAGTTGCTTCTGGTCAACATGCAAAAAACAGATTGTTTTTTTGTCCGTACATTTCCGTTTTATACCGTTTTGAATATGAGTATGGTTTGGGTGATTCTCAGTAATTCCAGGAAAATACAAGAAAAAGGCATTTTAGTGTAATCCAGTCATCACGTTGTAATTTTTCGGCTGATTATCTAATCATCCTGAAATCAACGCTATATTAGCATTATCATCATCAGCTTTCCCAAGGGGATCAATAAAGGAATATCTTATCTTATCTCCTCGTGCATACATGAAATGGCCCTCGTAGCCAACGGTAGAAAGCACAACACGGTCCACACAGATAGCTTTGATCGCGGGAGAAAGAAATATCAGATCAACGCAAGATTTTATATATAGTGTTCTTGAAAGAAAAAGAAAGCAATACGCTTGGACCAGCACTCACAGATTTTGGTATATTTAATGGCAGCCTGAAACAAACATGTTTCGGAACAATTATGTTCCTTCCTCAGTGTTGATGGCTAGCCATCAACACTGAGGAAGGAACATAATTGTTCCGAAACATGTTTGTTTCAGGCTGCCATTAAATATACCAAAATCTGTGAGTGCTGGTCCAAGCGTATTGCTTTCTTTTTCTATTATACTCGACGGGATTTCAGCACCCAGTGTTATAATTTGTGAGCGCAGTCTATCTTGACTTTTATATATAGTGTTCTTACCTTGTCTCTGATGTAATGCAAAAAAAAGAATCCAATTATCTGATCGCCATTCCAGTTATCCACAGCGATCCTGTCCCCGACATTACCGAGCGTTACACAAGAACGGGCGAGTGGGGTTAGTGTTCCATGCCATCGTTGTAAAGGCTTGCCTCGCCTGAGTATTTAAACCCCGCCCCCACGGCTCAGAAAACACACCAAACCATTTCCAATGGAGTACAATAGCTCCGCAAGGCAGTAGAGGCCAGTGTTGGCCGTCTGCCAGCTCAGACAGGGTCTGGAGGGTCTACAGAGGCTGCAGCAGCGTTTCCGTTAGCCGGTAATTACCGGTATTTGACCGGCAAAATCTGTTGAAGTCCGACATATTTAATCTCTCCGGTCTTAATGTCCGGTGAAAATAATTCCCTCTAAGCACAATTTGATTATTTGAATTGTATTAAAATAGGCTAAAATTAAATAGCCTATGCGATGAACGAAACGATCATTACATTTGTTTCATCGTTGCTTCACCAAGCAGGTATAATAATGACAACGTTGTTGTCAGCGGGAACTTGCTGCTAGATTTGCGACTGCATGCAGCTGCAGAGCCGCAGAATCCACCATAACCCTGGCACAGTGCAGTACTCCAATTCAGCCATTGGCAATTCAGCTGTTGGGTGGGGGGCGCTGTTGAGCGGTCCCAAGATAGAGCCTGAATACAGCTGAATCTGCTGCTCTGCAGCGCCATACTCCCGCAAATAAGTTGTTGGGAGGTGGAGAGAGTCATCACGCAACCACGATAATGTTGCCGTCTCTCTCTGCCAAATTTCTCAGTTCTTCGCTTGATATAATTAATACAAATGTCCAATATAACGGAATTCGTTAGCTCATAAAAAATGTGATTATAACAGACTGCTGTTTATTAATGTCGGGCGACTGCCCACAGACACCCATTTGATTTAAAGTCTGCAGCAGCACGGAGTCTCTGGACTTATTTTATTTGGAATATAATGAATATACGCAAAAGTAGCCTAGTTTTAAGTTAAAATATTATAAATCTTGAGGATGTCATTCTTTATATAGCCTACCTATCAATTGTTTTTAAGCTCAATAAACTCTGACCGGAATTTCTCTTATTTGACCGGTAGATTTAAATCTACCGGACCCTGAGACCGGCAACAATTTTTTCTAACGGAAACCCTGGGCTGCAGCCATGAATTATGAATAGATATAGCGAATAAACGAAACTGAACGCATGGTGGGCAATAACGAGTTAACTCGTTCTTGGCGCAGATTGTGTTAAGTGTGGGGTCGCCAAAAGAAATCCTAAATAAAATGGGGTCATGGTATAAAAAAGTTTGAGAACCCCTGGCTGGTGAACAGGTTTTTCTTTTTTTAAAGGAGGGGGGGGGGTCTGTTATATACTTTCCTCAAACTTGTTATTAACTCTTTCAGTGCCAGCAGGGGGCGCACGATTTAGTGCTTGAATGCCCACCATCCACTTCAATGTTAGCGTTAATATCGCCTAATCTATGTTTTAAATTATGGCTATGTGTCTAATCTGCCCGTCGCTTATCAATGACTCATTTTCCAGTCAACATTGTCGAAGCGGATTGTTTTTTTATCTGTTCATTTCGGTTTTATAGCATTTTGAAAAGCCCTCGTTTTCAAGGAAAATAAAAAGATTTCATAATAAACGCCCTGTACTGGAATATTCTAGAACGTTGTAATTTTTCGGCCTATTTATTAATCGTTTTCAAATAAACGCTAGATTATCAATAGTATGTGTACGTATGCACGCTATATAGGCGATCTGAAAAATCGATTCTCTGATTTCCTCAAAGCCATCGCCCACACACACACATAGGGCGAACGCTGAGATCTCAGCAAATACAACTCTGATTATCCCAAGACTTGTAAAATAGATTCCTTACCTCAGATCAGGGCCCCGTTTCATGTACCTGGATAACTGAGTTAGCCGGATAACTTTAGCTGGATAACTGGGTTAGCCAGACTTTCGGGTTTCATGTACGTGGATTTTCCAGATCACCATGCCAACAGATCCAAAAGTTTGAGCCTGCTCGAAAGCAGAGTTCAAGTTCAAGTTAGCCCGATCACGCAGAGCCACGCCCCCGCAAAGAAGTGACAGCTCGTTTCCTGAAACTATTCCCACAGTCTACGATCTGCATTATACCATTCTGAATTACGTTTTTGTGCTCCATTCTTCCAGAGGGGGCTTTTGAAATGTAAAATAGACCCAAAATGCTGATATTAAATTCACTTTGTCCTAAATAATGCACGTTATATATACCGTGGCGACGGTGGCGCTCGCTCGTGCGATGTACACATGATGTGGTTATTTTAATTGTAACTGGGATTAAGATGTCTGATGAGATGCGCTGTTTGACGGATTTGAGAAATTGAATGAGCCGTTGACGTCACATTAATGAATGAGGATAAAGAGATAAACTTCATTCTAAACAAAGGATATTCTAAACACGGGTCTCTCGTTCATTAATGTATAAACAATGAATTTATCCCATCTGGCCCAGTGGCCCAGCGGTAGTGCTCAAGCCTCCCAATCCAGCGACCGGGGTTCAAATCCCTGTGTTTCCAATATGATTTTTTTGAATATAATATTAATGATTATACGCCAAAGTAGCCTGGTTTTAAGTTAAAATATTATAAATCTACATGCATTGAGGATGTCATTCTTTATATAGCTCTCAACGTGCACCAAATTGAATTATTCCTATATTGCAAAAAGTAGGAAAAGACTAGGGTCTTGAACCCGGGTCGTCCGTGTGAAAGTCAAAAGAAGAACCCGTTACACCACAGAGAAGATAAGTAAAAGATTGACTATACATCAATCAATGGGTAAGAGAGCCGTATCGTAATTCTGTATAACAGTTAACTAATAATTTTCGCTAGCAAGATCTCATTTGATTATTCAAACCAGCAGGCAAGTTTAAAGAAATATAATCTGATTGATTGAGGTAATGAGGGACTTAGAATTAGCCTATAGATAACGCATTTAACTTGTCGGCGAGGCGATTGAGCCGTATTGCAATCTGTCAATAAAGTCTTAAATCAATTAATCAATCAATGCCGTTGAGAATCAGGGTCTCTGCCATCGATACGTGCTGGCTTTTCACCTAAAACGGCCGCGCGCATTTAGCCTGACTCGCAAGTCTGGCTTGAGTTAACGAGACTGAATCCACCTTTGTGAAACAGGAAAATCCCGGCTTCGAACATCGGGTTAACTGAAGCTGGATAATGGACATCTTGATCGACTTAGTTGAACCACGTACATGAAACAGGGCCCAGATGTTCTCCAAAAAGGACATTCCAATTCCTGATCGCCATTCCAAAAATCGATCGCTTTTATTGATCCAACGCTGGGTAGTGGAAACACATATTCCACGCTGTTCTGAGGGTGGGCAATGACTGGGATCATCTCCGGTTACATGCCTGACAAGTAAAATGTGGATTCCGGATTTTTCTTTTCTCATCCATTTTCATTGAGTCCATTCCAAAAGGGTGCATTACCATCTGGGAGACGATAGGGGCGGTTTTTTCACATCTGAGCTCGTGATGGGTGTAACTGAGGGGTACAATTCCCTGACTGTATTGAGAGTATGGTATTATTAAACCACTACTTAGTTATGTACTTTAATTACTGGCCATACAGTACATGAATATATATGGTGAACACCCACACAAGAATACGGCAATGACACATAAAGTTCTATTTAGAGGGATTTATTATTATCAGAGCAAGCAACGTTAAGTTACAGATTGAGAATTATACTCGCGCTTGTAAGGCGAAGAACACACGTAAAGTAGGTCAAGAGCGTAAGTCAATGAGAATAGTAAGATGGGTCTAAACTGACGCCACCTGTAGCATAGCAATTACATAAGGCACACTAGTACCAGCTGGAGACACTGGGGGGTTCCCTCCGGGTGTAAGCCGGCAGGGTAGAGGAATGTTCGGGTGCAAAGTCTGGGTCAACGAGGAATAACGAGGTTCCAGATACAGGAACCAGTGCAGTACTCCCTTGATCGGTAGACAAAGCAACAGCTATAATCCAATATGCCCGACAGCATGGATGAAAGCTAGCCAGCCTCCTCCTAGAGGCGGGCTCGAGGGATGCTCCTCACTGGGGTAGATCCCACACGATAGTGGGGTAGACGGTTCTCTGCTCCAGCAGTCACGGTACCAAAGCAATATAATCCAACCAGAAAAAGGTTCTGCAGTCGCCGGGTAGGTTCTCCGGTGTACATATCCAACGGTTCTCGTCTAGGACTCCTCGGGTGGTGGCACGAGTTTAGGCCGCCCAGCCTGGATAAGTGCACTAGCTATATACACGACGAACCGGTGGTAATGCTGGTCACTGAAGAACGGTAGCCGCACGATACACTATAAATGATAGACTATTACTTCACATTAGAATAAGTCGAACTCAACGATACTGCGTTAAACTCTGACACTTTAGCAATATATTCGCACGCGGTTCTCAAGGCTCTATTCAGAGGCAAAGTTGCCCACTTCACGGCACGCTGTCTCGTGGTGAAGGCATCAACGTTTTAGTGCTTTTAGGATAAGTGCTGCTGTATCCACCTGCGCCGTATTTATACGTAAGGTGAATTATCTAGTGCCAACCTCAGTTCTGTCTCGTATTACTGCGCAAACCTGGACATGTTGAGACATGCCTTGGCGTTGCCTTTGAACTTGCCATTGGGGGTATGGTCGTTGGCGCCTAGGGGTCGCTGTCCAATAGGAGAACGAATATTATGGTCTGGTTTGTACCCAGGTAAAGGGATATTCCGTGTATATATACAAAGAATATACAAGGGATATCAAACGATATACAAATATTATACAAGGGATCTCAAACAATAAATATATATATTCGGTTTAATCTGACCCTTTGTAACAGCCGCCTCCTAATTAGTCCGCACCTAATTAGATAAAGCAAAGACAGATTAACCGTCTTGTCAACTACTCAATGTCTGTTGTGGGGAGTAGGGCAATTCACAAAGTCAGTGGGTCATGATCGTCATCAAGGGAGTCAGGGAGCCTTGGCAGTTCTATCAGCCTCGCCACGGGTCGGGTGTATGTCCGTCCCTGGACAAGAACTTCTGCCGCTCTGACCTTTCCGTCGGCACCAGTAATCACTCTGCTTACGCGGCCGGCCGGCCACATAGCTCGGGGTAGTGACTGGTCCACGATCATGACGACTGTGTCCTCCGTCAAGTTGTCTCTATCTTTTACCCATTTCTGGCGGGTTTGTAGAGACGGTAGGTAGTGGAGGAGGAAACTGTTCCAAAACTTGTCAGCCAATACTTGACTGTACCTCCACATTCTTCGGCCGTTCGCTTCTTCAGGTCTGTACACCGTCTGTGGGAGCGCGGGGTCCAGCCGCCCCATCAAGAGAGTGTTGGGGGTGACTGGGTCGACATCTGCTACATCACTTGAGACGTAACCGAGGGGCTTTGAGTTCAATACTCCCTCGATCTCTGTGAGGACTGTCGTGAGGACTTCTTCAGCCACAGTCTGGGCCCCAAGCACGGCGTACAGGGCTGTCTTTATTGAACGTACTTCTCGTTCCCAGGTTCCCCCGAAGTGAGGGGCGTTCGGGGGGTTAAACTGGAAGTCGATCTGAGAGGGAGCGAGGTGGGTCTTAAGTTCTGGGCCCATAGCTTGGAAGCTCTCTCTCAGCTCTCTTTCTCCGCCTTTGAAGTTTGTCCCGTGATCAGACAATAATATAGACGGTTTTCCTTTTCGCGCTGTGAATCTCCGGAAGGCCATAAGGAATGAGTCCGTACTCATGGTCGGAAGGAGTTCTATGTGTATTGCTCGGGTGGTCATGCATTTGAATACAATGCCCCACCTCTTCTCCGTCCCTCTTCCTTTCTTCACGTACAGCGGGCCGAAGCAGTCCATGCCGGTGGAGTGAAAGGGCTTGTCGCCAAGTCGGAGGCGACAGGGAGGCAGGTCAGCCATCCTGGGTATACTGGGCTGTGCTCGCCACTTGCGACAGTCTAGACAGGTCCGCTGGAAGCGTCGTACTGCTTCTCTTCCATTCAGTATCCAATAGCGACGTCGGATCTCAGCGAAGACTCTCTCTGCCCCAGCGTGGTGCACATCCTCGTCGTATTTCTTTATGATGAGCTCGGTGACCTTGTTCGGCTGTTGAGGACTATAGGGAACTTGACGTCATCCGTTAAGTCCGGGGCTCGTCTCAGACAACCACCCACTCTGATGAGGTCATGGGCGTCGCGCTCAGGAGCCAAGTGGAGCAGTCTGCTGTCTGACGGGACTGGCTTTGATCCCTGCAGACAGTCTAGCTCGTCGGGGAACGAGTCTCTTTGGGCTCGCTGTAGCAGAAGGAGTTCTGCTTCTTCGTAGTTAGCTGCATTAATGTCAGTAGTGGAGGGAACCTCAGGGTGGTGCCACAGGAATGTCTTTAACTGCGCACTCTCAAGGGTGGGGCAGTCGTCTATGTTAGGGTCGGTGGGGACTGGTGTGTGCGTCAACCCACAGAACATAGATTTCTTCATCTCTGCCTCCTCTTGACTAGCCTCCCGTGGGGTGGGGTTAGGCCACTCTTCTTCCGGGAGCTTGAGGAACTCGGGACCGTCACTGTAGATATTGTGACGTGTGAGGTCATCTAGGGACATCCCCCGTGTGATGACATCTGCTGGGTTCTGTTTCGTGTCCACGTACCTCCAGCATGCTGATTCTGTTAAAGGATAACTCCACTTTTTTTTTAAATTAGCTTATTTAACATCTTCCCTGGAGTTAGACAAGAAGATGCATACCTTTTTTGTCTCTGTGCGTGCATTTTAGCTTTGGGAATAGACGCTCCGTTAGCATAGCTTAGCTTCATCACTGGAAGTGGGGGAGGACAGTAGCCTTACAGTGCCTTACAGTGTATTGCAAGGTCTGACATTGACCAAACTTGATATGCATGACCTTGGTGGGCTCTAGGTCAACTCCTGAAAAGGGGGTCAATGTCAGACCTTGCAATCAAAAGTTAGGGGCGCACTGAAATTATGGCAAGGGTTATTAGCCCCCTAACTTTTGATTGCAAAGTCTGACATTGACCCCCTTTTCAGGAGTTGACCTAGAGCCCACCAAGGTCATGCATATCAAGTTTGGTCAATGTCAGACCTTGCAATACACTGTAAGGCACTGTAAGGCTACTGTCCTCCCCCACTTCCAGTGATGAAGCTAAGCTATGCTAACGGAGCGTCTATTCCCAAAGCTAAAATGCACGCACAGAGACAAAAAAGGTATGCATCTTCTTGTCTAACTCCAGGGAAGATGTTAAATAAGCTAATTTAAAAAAAAAGTGGAGTTATCCTTTAAGTCTTGGATCTCTGTGATTCTGACTCCCACGAAGACCTTGTATCTACACGAATCGGACTGGATCCATGTGAGTACGGTCATGGAGTCTGACCACAGGCTTGTTCTTTGCACCCGGATGGTGAGTTCACGTTGGATTAACGTGGCGAGTTGCGCGCCTACCAGGGCTGCGCAGAGCTCTAGACGCGGGATCGATTGTTGCTTGCGGGGGGCTATCCTTGAGCGAGCCAGGATGAAGGCTGTGTGTATTTCTCCTCCCTCCTCTCGGGCCCGCAAGTAGGCCACCGAGCCGTAGGCTACTTCTGAGGCGTCGCTGAAGACGTGCAGGTCCATCTGGCACGTCTCCAGCCGCACTGTGGGTGGGAAGTAGCTGCGGCGTATGTTCACATTTGGGAGCGAGTTGAGTTCCTTTTCCCACTCTCTCCAGGTGGAAGCGAGGTGGTCGGGTATGGGGTCGTCCCAGCCCTGTTCCTTGTCCCACAGCTCTCACAATCATTTTTGCCCTGGTGGTGTAAAGTAGGATACATCCCAGCGGGTCATATTGTCTGGCGAGTGTTCTGTATACACTCCGTCTGGTGGTCGGTAGAGAAGTCGACCTTCCCTGCTCCGTGGTCAGGGGTGTGTATCTGTAATGGAGCGAGTCTGTTTTGAAGCGCCAGACTAGTCCTAATGTCATTTCTTGGGCTTCACCTGGGATGGTCGCCATCCAGGTCTCGCTGCTTGCTGCCTTGTTCTCTGGGGAGAGGCTGCGAAGTACTTGAGGGTCGCTGCTGGCCCACTGCCGGAGATCAAAGCCGCCTTTGATCAGGGAGGCGCGGAGCTTGAGTAGGAGGGCTTCGGCTTCTTCTGGCGTCAAGACGCTTTGCAGACAGTTGTCCACGTAGAAACTCCTCTCTACACTTTGTCTGACCTCCTCGTCAGCTGCTGGGTCCTCTGCGACATGTTTTTGCAGTGCAAACATAGCACAGCATGGGCTGCATGTGGTTCCGAAAGGGAGGACCTCCCATTGGTAGATGGATGATTGCTCATCCCCGATCCTCTCTCTCCATAAGAACCGCAGCAGGGGCTTGTCCTCTTCCACTAGTCGCACCTGCAGGAACATCCCTTTGATGTCGCCGCTGATGGCCACCTTGTCTTGGCGGAAACGTAGCAACACGCCTAGTAGAGAGGGGCCGAGTGTTGGGCCGGGCAAGAGTTCTTTATTCAGATTCTGTAGTCCGATCTGGTAGCTGCAGTTGAACACAATACGATCCTTGCCGTTGTGGTGGACCTTGTGGTGGGGCACGTACCATGATTCGGTCGTCTGGTCGGCCTCTTGAATGTCAATTTTCTTTATGTGTCCCGCTGTGATTAGCTTGTCAATCTCAGCGCGGTACACAGTGGCTTGAGTGGGGTCTTTGGCTAGACGCCGCTCGGTGTTCAGTAGATATCGCTCCGTCGCTTCTTTTGAGGCGCGGAGGGTGGGCATACCCTCTCGCCTCAAGAGTGGAGTTGCGTATCTCATCACTCCATTGACCTCGACTCTCTTTGTCCTCTGCTCGAGGAGGGTTATGGCATAAGTGTCTTCCTTTGATCGAACGAGTTTCTTTTCATTCTTAAAGGGCATTGCGTCTAATGTCCATAGCCTCTCGACGTGCTGTAAGAGGGTGGTGTCTTCTTCTTTTATTCTTGAGTGGAGGCAGCGAGTGACTGCTGGTCGGTTGGGAGACCTGGAGAGGGGGCCTTGTAGTGTCCATCCTAGGCGGGTCTCGACTGCTGCTGGACAGCCTCTGGGCCCGATGTGGACCCGGTCCGTTGGGACGATGAGGTGTGCGTGGTCGGATCCTATGAGCAGGGTCGGGGTGGCGCCGTCGATGAGCGGTATAGGTAGTTGACGTAGGTGCACGTATTTTTCCATCAGCTTGGGGATGGGGTAGGTGTACTGTGACAGGCCTATGTCTTGGCTGGTGAAGGCGTTAGTAATCCTATACTGCTTCTCGGGCTGCCCGACTGCTGCGATAGTGAAGGAGACGTTTTCACCCTTTATGGTCTTCAGGTCTCTTCTTATAGTACGGATTGTCATTGTTTCTTCGCTCCCCCGCAGACCCAGCCGGGCTGCAGCGGATGCGAGGAGGAGAGTCTTTTCTGACCCATCGTCCAGGACGGCGTAAGTGTCCATGACCTTGTCCTCGTAGCTTAATATCACTCGGACCACTTTCAAGAGCACTCGGGAGCTCCCGCTGCTGGCGGGGTCGATATACATGACGTTCACTCTCGAGCTACTTGGGGGTGCGAGTTTCTTCTTGTTGCTGTCATGCAAGACATCCAAGTGGGCGCCGTCACACTTGCTGCATTTCTTCTTTAAACGGCACTCGGCTGCCATATGGCTGCGCGCGCAGCGGAAGCAGCGGCGGTTGGCTTTGATCCACTGACTCACCTCGTCAGCGGTCATCTTCTTGAAAGTGTCACATTGAGACAGCCAATGTTCTTTCTCACAGTACTGGCATACAATCTTCCACTTCTCTTTCGTCGAGGGGGTGTTGTGGTTCTTGTGCTGCGGTACTGATTCGGCTTGGTGCATAACGGTCACCGACCGGCGGTTATCATTAGATCTCCGAGGTCCATCTCTTGGGCTTGGTCCACTCCACACGAACGTATCCAGTCGTAGGCTGCTGACTTCTCTCGCGAGGAAGTCGGCCAGGTCTAGGAGGGATGGCTCGGGACCGTCGGGATCACGGTGGTCTCTCTGCCGCCGAAAGCGCTCTTGGCGGGCTGGAGGGAGCTTCTCTAGTATTCGTTCTACATTAGAGTTAGCATATAGTTCATGTCTCCCTTTTTCCTTTTGGGACCCCAGCATCCCTACCAGGGATTGTACCTTGATAGAGAGGTCATCCAATGCTCTATTGTCTTTGGCTGGGGGGAGACGGTCAATATTCCTTATTTCTTGTATCACGTAGTCCCATATGCGTCCATAACGCTGGTCGAGGGCCACTAGAGCCGCGGAGTATGGGGTGCTTGAGTTGGAATATGCCAGCGCTATATTATGCGCTCTGGGCACCTTGAGATGCTTGAGGAGGATGGCATATTTGTACGACTCATCAGGGACGTCGGACATCATAGTCTCTAAGCACATCCGTAATTCCGTGTACTGTGCTCTGTCCTCGTGCGTAAAGTCTGGGAACGTCGGTGTGCCAAGGTACGATGCCATGGATGGCTGGCACATCGGTGAGCGTTGGGGAAGAGGCCTCCTGGGCGAGTCTCCCCGTACGTGTTGTCGTGGGCTGGTACTTGGTGTTTACCAGAGGCCGGGTACCCAGGTGCTGTTCCTCGGTGCTGACTGTGCGTCAAACTCACCCGTGAGTTGAGTCGGGGGTTTGTAGCGCAGTGACTCGGGGGTGAAGTCTGGGCTGTACTGGGCCTCCTGGTCCTGAGTTGGTCGTTGCTGCTGGTGGGCTTGACCTTCCTCCTCTTCCTCTTCCTCTTCTAGGTCTTCTAGGTCTTGAAGTCTTCTATTCAGTCTCTCGGCCGCGTAGGCCGGTTCTTCCCGGTTGCTGGGTCTCGTATGGACCGGTCGGGGAGGGGGTTCGGAGACGTAGATAGGATCCTTCTGTTGGCCGGGTTCCGGGTCACTTGGTCGGGTAGGGGAAGGTGCCCTAGACCCTTGTCGTGATGATGTCCTGGAGCTCCGTGCGGAGAGACGGGGTGTCGCCCTGGCAATCAATTGTTCTATTATCTGCGCCTGCAGCCGGTCGCGCTCTGCTTCGCGCTGGGCGTGGGCTGCGTCGCGCTCTGCTTCGCGCTGGGCATGGGCTGCGTCGCGCTGTGCATTGTAGTCGGCGAGCTGTGCATCGGCGCGGTCTCTTTCAATGTTCTCTTCCGTCTGGAGGCGTCTGGTCTCCAGTCGTATGCGGTCATCTTCACTCCTTTGTTGCGCCTGGAAGCGCTCTCGCTGGGTTGCAGAGTGTTCGCGTTCACTAAGGGCTTGCGCTTGGAGTTGCGCGTGAAGGCGATCTCGTTGGTCTGCAGATTGTTCGCGCTCACTCGTCTGTTGAGCCTGCAGGCGTTCTCTTTCCATGGTAGAGTGTTCGCGCTCACTTAGTTGTTGCGCCCGGAGGCGCTCTTGTTCCATGGAAGAATGTTCGCGCTCACTAAGCGTCATTGCTTGGAGTCGATCGCGTTCAGTGGAGGCTGCCAGGGTGGCGATGAATGCCTGCGCCAGCATCTGGTCCGCTTCGCTGGGGGATGACACTGACGGAGGTGATCGGCTTCTGACAGTGCTCGTTGGAGATCTGTTCTCTTGGCGCGCCCCGAGGTCCATCTCCTGGGCGCGCTTCTCTTCTGGTCGTGTGTCGGGTTCTGTCCGTGGAGCGCTTTCTTTATCCTGGAGCTCTCCGGGGATTATACCGTTGACGTTGTCTGGGGGTATAGTCATGTCATGTCCCCCCTGGTCCCCCCCGTGAGCTTGGTCAGTTTCGTTAGAACCCACTAGGGTCTCTACTGGCAGGGTCGCCTGGTCGGTAGGATTTGACATGCTTTGACTATCCGCTTTATCCGCATTTAACGTCTGTTTAAAGCTAGGTATTAGACTGACAGCGTATTCCTCTAGATAGGGAGGTGGCTGACGTCTGCGCTGCGGGCGTTCTAGCTTGGGAGAGCCGCTTGGGGAGTGTTCACCGCTGGCCATGGTTAATATCAATATTATATTAGATATTACACTGATACCCTCCGGCTCGAAGGACCAATTGTAACTGAGGGGTACAATTCCCTGACTGTATTGAGAGTATGGTATTATTAAACCACTACTTAGTTATGTACTTTAATTACTGGCCATACAGTACATGAATATATATGGTGAACACCCACACAAGAATACGGCAATGACACATAAAGTTCTATTTAGAGGGATTTATTATTATCAGAGCAAGCAACGTTAAGTTACAGATTGAGAATTATACTCGCGCTTGTAAGGCGAAGAACACACGTAAAGTAGGTCAAGAGCGTAAGTCAATGAGAATAGTAAGATGGGTCTAAACTGACGCCACCTGTAGCATAGCAATTACATAAGGCACACTAGTACCAGCTGGAGACACTGGGGGGTTCCCTCCGGGTGTAAGCCGGCAGGGTAGAGGAATGTTCGGGTGCAAAGTCTGGGTCAACGAGGAATAACGAGGTTCCAGATACAGGAACCAGTGCAGTACTCCCTTGATCGGTAGACAAAGCAACAGCTATAATCCAGTATGCCCGACAGCATGGATGAAAGCTAGCCAGCCTCCTCCTAGAGGCGGGCTCGAGGGATGCTCCTCACTGGGGTAGATCCCACACGATAGTGGGGTAGACGGTTCTCTGCTCCAGCAGTCACGGTACCAAAGCAATATAATCCAACCAGAAAAAGGTTCTGCAGTCGCCGGGTAGGTTCTCCGGTGTACATATCCAACGGTTCTCGTCTAGGACTCCTCGGGTGGTGGCACGAGTTTAGGCCGCCCAGCCTGGATAAGTGCACTAGCTATATACACGACGAACCGGTGGTAATGCTGGTCACTGAAGAACGGTAGCCGCACGATACACTATAAATGATAGACTATTACTTCACATTAGAATAAGTCGAACTCAACGATACTGCGTTAAACTCTGACACTTTAGCAATATATTCGCACGCGGTTCTCAAGGCTCTATTCAGAGGCAAAGTTGCCCACTTCACGGCACGCTGTCTCGTGGTGAAGGCATCAACGTTTTAGTGCTAAGGTTTTAGGATAAGTGCTGCTGTATCCACCTGCGCCGTATTTATACGTAAGGTGAATTATCTAGTGCCAACCTCAGTTCTGTCTCGTATTACTGCGCAAACCTGGACATGTTGAGACATGCCTTGGCGTTGCCTTTGAACTTGCCATTGGGGGTATGGTCGTTGGCGCCTAGGGGTCGCTGTCCAATAGGAGAACGAATATTATGGTCTGGTTTGTACCCAGGTAAAGGGATATTCCGTGTATATATACAAAGAATATACAAGGGATATCAAACGATATACAAATATTATACAAGGGATCTCAAACAATAAATATATATATTCGGTTTAATCTGACCCTTTGTAACAATGGGGCTGGTTTACCAACGGGAGACTCGGTTGATGAAATATGAATTCAGATCGCTAATAAAAAAATAATACACTAATTGTCGTGGTGGGCATTCAGGGGGCGGGCTGATAACACGTGTTATGTCGTTTTGGGCATTCAAAGTGTTAATAGGGATGGGTACCGAATTCGGTACTTTTAAAGGTACTTACCGAAACACGTCGGTACCGAGTATCGATTCACGTGAGATACCGTTGTCGGTACTGTAAAAAAAGTTAATTATTTTTTTTATTTTAATTTTTTTATTAAAAAAATTTAAATTCATGTCAACGTTCACACGCACAATATACACTTACCTAGGATTTGACTTGATTCAACAACAAAGCAGTCGGGGCAATGGCAAGCCGAAAACTGTCGAAAGTGTGGTTATTTTCACAACTGAGGTAGGTAGATTACATTTTTAGAGATTAAAAGTACCGGAAAAAGGTACCGTTGGGTACCGGTATCGATTCACAGGTACCGGTACCGTATCGGTTCAAATGTGAACGGTACCCATCCCTAGTTATTAATGAATTCATTAATTATGTCTTATCACATGCTATCATTAGGCTTTATTGTGATTATTATGCTATTGCGAGACGAAGGCAACATCAGACTTTATGATTTTTCCTCTTCGTTGACATTTTATTGGCTACAAAATGATTGATTACAAAATAATCGAATTACGTTTTAGTCCATAAAAATGAAACGGCTCATAGGTATGATGAAACGGAACTCGCCTGTGCAGCCTGCATCAAGAAATACAACACTCTCCAAATGCAGACGGCTCGCAGAGACGAACAATGTACAGCTTTCCAGATGCGTGATTATTTACATGTAATGTTAACATTATTGGGACTGCCATGTGCCTGGTAACCAAACAGATACACTGCTGCAAGCTATCTACTGCCTAGGAGTCATGCTTGCCTATAGCTTACAAGAGGGATACAGTATATCACTCTCTGGTGACCTGTATCTGACAGGAGGGAGATATACAGTACTCTGGTGACCTGTATCTTACAGGAGGGAGATATACAGTACTCTGGTGACCTGTATCTTACAGGAGGGATATATACAGTACTCTGGTGACCTGTATCTTACAGGAGGGAGATATACAGTACTCTGGTGACCTGTATCTTACAGCAGGGAGATATACAGTACTCTGGTGACCTGTATCTTACAGGAGGGAGATATACAGTACTCTGGTGACCTGTATCTTACAGGAGGGAGATATACAGTACTCTGGTGACCTGTATCTGACAGGAGGGAGATATACAGTACTCTGGTGACCTGTATCTTACAGGAGGGAGATATACAGTACTCTGGTGACCTGTATCTTACAGGAGGGAGATATACAGTACTCTGGTGACCTGTATCTTACAGGAGGGAGATATACAGTACTCTGGTGACCTGTATCTTACAGGAGGGAGATATACAGTACTCTGGTGACCTGTATCTTACAGGAGGGAGATATACAGTACTCTGGTGACCAGTATCTTACAGGAGGGAGATATACAGTACTCTGGTGACCTGTATCTTACAGGAGGGAGATATACAGTACTCTGGTGACCTGTATCTGACAGGAGGGAGATATACAGTACTCTGGTGACCTGTATCTTACAGGAGGGAGATATACAGTACTCTGGTGACCTGTATCTGACAGGAGGGAGATATACAGTACTCTGGTGACCTGTATCTTACAGGAGGGAGATATACAGTACTCTGGTGACCTGTATCTTACAGGAGGGAGATATACAGTACTCTGGTGACCTGTATCTTACAGGAGGGAGATATACAGTACTCTGGTGACCTGTATCTTACAGGAGGGAGATATACAGTACTCTGGTGACCTGTATCTTACAGGAGGGAGATATACAGTACTCTGGTGACCTGTATCTTACAGGAGGGAGATATACAGTACTCTGGTGACCTGTATCTTACAGGAGGGAGATATACAGTACTCTGGTGACCTGTATCTTACAGGAGGGAGATATACAGTACTCTGGTGACCTGTATCTTACAGGAGGGAGATATACAGTACTCTGGTGACCTGTGTCTTACAGGAGGGAGATATACAGTACTCTGGTGACCTGTATCTGACAGGAGGGAGATATACAGTACTCTGGTGACCTGTATCTTACAGGAGGGAGATATACAGTACTCTGGTGACCTGTATCTTACAGGAGGGAGATATACAGTACTCTGGTGACCTGTATCTTACAGGAGGGAGATATACAGTACTCTGGTGACCTGTATCTGACAGGAGGGAGATATACAGTACTCTGGTGACCTGTATCTTACAGGAGGGAGATATACAGTACTCTGGTGACCTGTATCTTACAGGAGGGAGATATACAGTACTCTGGTGACCTGTATCTTACAGGAGGGAGATATACAGTACTCTGGTGACCTGTGTCTTACAGGAGGGAGATATACAGTACTCTGTGACCTGTATCTGACAGGAGGGAGATATACAGTACTCTGGTGACCTGTATCTTACAGGAGGGAGATATACAGTACTCTGGTGACCTGTATCTTACAGGAGGGAGATATACAGTACTCTGGTGACCTGTATCTTACAGGAGGGAGATATACAGTACTCTGGTGACCTGTATCTGACAGGAGGGAGATATACAGTACTCTGGTGACCTGTATCTTACAGGAGGGAGATATACAGTACTCTGGTGACCTGTATCTTACAGGAGGGAGATATACAGTACTCTGGTGACCTGTATCTTACAGGAGGGAGATATACAGTACTCTGGTGACCTGTGTCTTACAGGAGGGAGATATACAGTACTCTGGTGACCTGTATCTTACAGGAGGGAGATATACAGTACTCTGGTGACCTGTGTCTTACAGGAGGGAGATATACAGTACTCTGGTGACCTGTATCTTACAGGAGGGAGATATACAGTACTCTGGTGACCTGTATCTTACAGGAGGGAGATATACAGTACTCTGGTGACCTGTATCTTACAGGAGGGAGATATACAGTACTCTGGTGACCTGTATCTTACAGGAGGGAGATATACAGTACTCTGGTGACCTGTGTCTTACAGGAGGGAGATATACAGTACTCTGGTGACCTGTATCTTACAGGAGGGAGATATACAGTACTCTGGTGACCTGTATCTTACAGGAGGGAGATATACAGTACTCTGGTGACCTGTATCTTACAGGAGGGAGATATACAGTACTCTGGTGACCTGTATCTTACAGGAGGGAGATATACAGTACTCTGGTGACCTGTATCTTACAGGAGGGAGATATACAGTACTCTGGTGACCTGTATCTTACAGGAGGGAGATATACAGTACTCTGGTGACCTGTATCTTTCAGGAGGGAGATATACAGTACTCTGGTGACCTGTATCTTACAGGAGGGAGATATACAGTACTCTGGTGACCTGTATCTTACAGGAGGGAGATATACAGTACTCTGGTGACCTGTGTCTTACAGGAGGGAGATATACAGTACTCTGGTGACCTGTATCTTACAGGAGGGAGATATACAGTACTCTGGTGACCTGTATCTTACAGGAGGGAGATATACAGTACTCTGGTGACCTGTATCTTACAGGAGGGAGATATACAGTACTCTGGTGACCTGTATCTTACAGGAGGAGATATACAGTACTCTGGTGACCTGTATCTTACAGGAGGGAGATATACAGTACTCTGGTGACCTGTATCTTACAGGAGGGAGATATACAGTACTCTGGTGACCTGTATCTTACAGGAGGGAGATATACAGTACTCTGGTGACCTGTATCTTACAGGAGGGAGATATACAGTACTCTGGTGACCTGTGTCTTACAGGAGGGAGATATACAGTACTCTGGTGACCTGTATCTGACAGGAGGGAGATATACAGTACTCTGGTGACCTGTATCTTACAGGAGGGAGATATACAGTACTCTGGTGACCTGTGTCTTACAGGAGGGAGATATACAGTACTCTGGTGACCTGTATCTGACAGGAGGGAGATATACAGTACTCTGGTGACAGCTGTATCTTACAGGAGGGAGATATACAGTACTCTGGTGACCTGTATCTTACAGGAGGGAGATATACAGTACTCTGGTGACCAGCTGTATCTTACAGGAGGGAGATATACAGTACTCTGGTGACCTGTATCTTACAGGAGGGAGATATACAGTACTCTGGTGACCTGTGTCTTACAGGAGGGAGATATACAGTACTCTGGTGATCTGTGTCTTACAGGAGGGAGATATACAGTACTCTGGTGACCTGTATCTTACAGGAGGGAGATATACAGTACTCTGGTGACCTGTATCTTACAGGAGGGAGATATACAGTACTCTGGTGACCTGTATCTTACAGGAGGGAGATATACAGTACTCTGGTGACCTGTATCTTACAGGAGGGAGATATACAGTACTCTGGTGACCTGTATCTTACAGGAGGGAGATATACAGTACTCTGGTGACCTGTGTCTTACAGGAGGGAGATATACAGTACTCTGGTGACCTGTATCTGACAGGAGGGAGATATACAGTACTCTGGTGACCTGTATCTTACAGGAGGGAGATATACAGTACTCTGGTGACCTGTATCTTACAGGAGGGAGATATACAGTACTCTGGTGACCTGTATCTTACAGGAGGGAAATATACAGTACTCTGGTGACCTGTATCTTACAGGAGGGAGATATACAGTACTCTGGTGACCTGTATCTGACAGAGGGGAGATATACAGTACTCTGGTGACCTGTATCTGACAGGAGGGAGATATACAGTACTCTGGTGACCTGTATCTGACAGGAGGGAGATATACAGTACTCTGGTGACCTGTATCTTACAGGAGGGAGATATACAGTACTCTGGTGACCTGTATCTTACAGGAGGGAGATATACAGTACTCTGGTGACCTGTATCTTACAGGAGGGAGATATACAGTACTCTGTGACCTGTTATCTTACAGGAGGGAGATATACAGTACTCTGGTGACCTGTATCTTACAGGAGGGAGATATACAGTACTCTGGTGACCTGTATCTTACAGGAGGGAGATATACAGTACTCTGGTGACCTGTATCTTACAGGAGGGAGATATACAGTACTCTGGTGACCTGTATCTTACAGGAGGGAGATATACAGTACTCTGGTGACCTGTCTTACAGGAGGGAGATATACAGTACTCTGGTGACCTGTATCTTACAGGAGGGAGATATACAGTACTCTGGTGACCTGTATCTTACAGGAGGGAGATATACAGTACTCTGGTGACCTGTATCTTACAGGAGGGAGATATACAGTACTCTGGTGACCTGTATCTTACAGGAGGGAGATATACAGTACTCTGGTGACCTGTATCTTACAGGAGGGAGATATACAGTACTCTGGTGACCTGTATCTTACAGGAGGGAGATATACAGTACTCTGGTGACCTGTATCTTACAGGAGGGAGATATACAGTACTCTGGTGACCTGTATCTTACAGGAGGGAGATATACAGTACTCTGGTGACCTGTATCTTACAGGAGGGAGATATACAGTACTCTGGTGACCTGTATCTTACAGGAGGGAGATATACAGTACTCTGGTGACCTGTATCTTACAGGAGGGAGATATACAGTACTCTGGTGACCTGTATCTTACAGGAGGGAGATATACAGTACTCTGGTGACCTGTATCTTACAGGAGGGAGATATACAGTACTCTGGTGACCTGTATCTTACAGGAGGGAGATATACAGTACTCTGGTGACCTGTATCTTACAGGAGGGAGATATACAGTACTCTGGTGACCTGTATCTTACAGGAGGGAGATATACAGTACTCTGGTGACCTGTATCTTACAGGAGGGAGATATACAGTACTCTGGTGACCTGTATCTTACAGGAGGGAGATATACAGTACTCTGGTGACCTGTATCTTACAGGAGGGAGATATACAGTACTCTGGTGACCTGTATCTTACAGGAGGGAGATATACAGTACTCTGGTGACCTGTATCTTACAGGAGGGAGATATACAGTACTCTGGTGACTGTATCTTACAGGAGGGAGATATACAGTACTCTGGTGACCTGTATCTTACAGGAGGGAGATATACAGTACTCTGGTGACCTGTATCTTACAGGAGGGAGATATACAGTACTCTGGTGACCTGTATCTTACAGGAGGGAGATATACAGTACTCTGGTGACCTGTATCTTACAGGAGGGAGATATACAGTACTCTGGTGACCTGTATCTTACAGGAGGGAGATATACAGTACTCTGGTGACCTGTATCTTACAGGAGGGAGATATACAGTACTCTGGTGACCTGTATCTTACAGGAGGGAGATATACAGTACTCTGGTGACCTGTATCTTACAGGAGGGAGATATACAGTACTCTGGTGACCTGTATCTTACAGGAGGGAGATATACAGTACTCTGGTGACCTGTATCTTACAGGAGGGAGATATACAGTACTCTGGTGACCTGTATCTTACAGGAGGGAGATATACAGTACTCTGGTGACCTGTATCTTACAGGAGGGAGATATACAGTACTCTGGTGACCTGTATCTTACAGGAGGGAGATATACAGTACTCTGGTGACCTGTATCTACAGGAGGGAGATATACAGTACTCTGGTGACCTGTATCTTACAGGAGGGAGATATACAGTACTCTGGTGACCTGTATCTTACAGGAGGGAGATATACAGTACTCTGGTGACCTGTATCTTACAGGAGGGGAGATATACAGTACTCTGGTGACCTGTATCTTACAGGAGGGAGATATACAGTACTCTGGTGACCTGTATCTTACAGGAGGGAGATATACATACTTGGTGACCTGTACCTTACAGGAGGGAGATATACAGTACTCTGGTGACCTGTATCTTACAGAGGGAGATATACAGTACTCTGGTGACCTGTATCTTACAGGAGGGAGATATACAGTACTCTGGTGACCTGATCTTACAGGAGGGAGATATACAGTACTCTGGTGACCTGTATCTTACAGGAGGGAGATATACAGTACTCTGGTGACCTGTATCTTACAGGAGGGAGATATACAGTACTCTGGTGACCTGTATCTTACAGGAGGAGATATACAGTACTCTGGTGACCTGTATCTTACAGGAGGGAGATATACAGTACTCTGGTGACCTGTATCTTACAGGAGGAGATATACAGTACTCTGGTGACCTGTATCTTACAGGAGGGAGATATACAGTACTCTGGTGACCTGTATCTTACAGGAGGGAGATATACAGTACTCTGGTGACCTGTATCTTACAGGAGGGAGATATACAGTACTCTGGTGACCTGTATCTTACAGGAGGGAGATATACAGTACTCTGGTGACCTGTATCTTACAGGAGGGAGATATACAGTACTCTGGTGACCTGTATCTTACAGGAGGGAGATATACAGTACTCTGGTGACCTGTATCTTACAGGAGGGAGATATACAGTACTCTGGTGACCTGTATCTTACAGGAGGGAGATATACAGTACTCTGGTGACCTGTATCTTACAGGAGGGAGATATACAGTACTCTGGTGACCTGTATCTTACAGGAGGAGATATACAGTACTCTGGTGACCTGTATCTTACAGGAGGAGATATACAGTACTCTGGTGACCTGTATCTTACAGGAGGGAGATATACAGTACTCTGGTGACCTGTATCTTACAGGAGGGAGATATACAGTACTCTGGTGACCTGTATCTTACAGGAGGGAGATATACAGTACTCTGGTGACCTGTATCTTACAGGAGGGAGATATACAGTACTCTGGTGACCTGTATCTTACAGGAGGGAGATATACAGTACTCTGGTGACCTGTATCTTACAGGAGGGAGAATACAGTACTCTGGTGACCTGTATCTTACAGGAGGGAGATATACAGTACTCTGGTGACCTGTATCTTACAGGAGGGAGATATACAGTACTCTGGTGACCTGTATCTTACAGGAGGGAGATATACAGTACTCTGGTGACCTGTATCTTACAGGAGGGAGATATACAGTACTCTGGACCTGTATCTTACAGGAGGGAGATATACAGTACTCTGGTGACCTGTATCTTACAGGAGGGAGATATACAGTACTCTGGTGACCTGTATCTGACAGGAGGGAGATATACAGTACTCTGGTGACCTGTATCTTACAGGAGGAGATATACAGTACTCTGGTGACCTGTATCTGACAGGAGGGAGATATACAGTACTCTGGTGACCTGTATCTTACAGGAGGGAGATACAGTACTCTGGTGACCTGTATCTGACAGGAGGAGAATACAGTACTCTGGTGACCTGTATCTTACAGGAGGGAGTATACAGTACTCTGGTGACCTGTATCTTACGAGGAGGAGATATACAGTACTCTGGGACCTGTATCTTACAGGAGGGATTATACAGTACTCTGGTGACCTGTATCTTACAGGAGGGAGATATACAGTACTCTGGTGACCTGTATCTTACAGGAGGGAGATATACAGTACTCTTGAATGTATCTTACAGGGAGGAGGATATACAGTACTCTGGTGACTGTATCTCAGGAGGGGATATACAGTACTCTGGTGACCTGTATCTTACAGGAGGGAGATATACAGTACTCTGGTGACCTGTGTCTTACAGGAGGGAGATTATACAGTACTCTTGTGACCTGTACTGACAGGAGGGAGATATACAGTACTCTGGTGACCTGTATCTTTACAGGAGGGAGAGATACATTACTCTGGTGACCTTTATCTTACAGGAGTGGAGATATACAGTACTCTGGTGACCTGTATCTTACAGGAGGGAGATAACAGTAATCTGGTGACCTGTATCTACAGGAGGGCGATATACAGTACGCGGTGACCTGTATCTTACAGGTACTCTGGTGACCTGTATCTTACAGGAGGGAGATATACAGTACTCTGGTGACCTGTATCTTACAGGAGGGAGATATACAGTACTCTGGTGACCTGTATCTTACAGGAGGGAGATATACAGTACTCTGGTGACCTGTATCTTACAGGAGGGAGATATACAGTACTCTGGTGACCTGTATCTTACAGGAGGGAGATATACAGTACTCTGGTGACCTGTATCTTACAGGAGGGAGATATACAGTACTCTGGTGACCTGTATCTTACAGGAGGGAGATATACAGTACTCTGGTGACCTGTATCTTACAGGAGGGAGATATACAGTACTCTGGTGACCTGTATCTTACAGGAGGGAGATATACAGTACTCTGGTGACCTGTATCTTACAGGAGGGAGATATACAGTACTCTGGTGACCTGTATCTTACAGGAGGGAGATATACAGTACTCTGGTGACCTGTATCTTACAGGAGGGAGATATACAGTACTCTGGTGACCTGTATCTTACAGGAGGGAGATATACAGTACTCTGGTGACCTGTATCTTACAGGAGGGAGATATACAGTACTCTGGTGACCTGTATCTTACAGGAGGGAGATATACAGTACTCTGGTGACCTGTGTCTTACAGGAGGGAGATATACAGTACTCTGGTGACCTGTATCTTACAGGAGGGAGATATACAGTACTCTGGTGACCTGTATCTTACAGGAGGGAGATATACAGTACTCTGGTGACCTGTATCTTACAGGAGGGAGATATACAGTACTCTGGTGACCTGTGTCTGACAGGAGGGAGATATACAGTACTCTGGTGACCTGTATCTGACAGGAGGGAGATATACAGTACTCTGGTGACCTGTATCTTACAGGAGGGAGATATACAGTACTCTGGTGACCTGTATCTTACAGGAGGGAGATATACAGTACTCTGGTGACCTGTATCTTACAGGAGGGAGATATACAGTACTCTGGTGACCTGTATCTTACAGGAGGGAGATATACAGTACTCTGGTGACCTGTATCTTACAGGAGGGAGATATACAGTACTCTGGTGACCTGTATCTTACAGGAGGGAGATATACAGTACTCTGGTGACCTGTATCTTACAGGAGGGAGATATACAGTACTCTGGTGACCTGTGATCTTACAGGAGGGAGATATACAGTACTCTGGTGACCTGTATCTTACAGGAGGGAGATATACAGTACTCTGGTGACCTGTATCTTACAGGAGGGAGATATACAGTACTCTGGTGACCTGTATCTGACAGGAGGGAGATATACAGTACTCTGGTGACCTGTATCTGACAGGAGGGAGATATACAGTACTCTGGTGACCTGTATCTTACAGGAGGGAGATATACAGTACTCTGGTGACCTGTATCTTACAGGAGGGAGATATACAGTACTCTGGTGACC